>NW_024070206.1:23658059-23831915 GCF_014754425.2 Oryx dammah
CACACACACACACACACACACACACACACACACACACACACACACACACTGAAGCTGGTACTGAACACAATCTGAATGTTTCCAGTCGCCCTAAGATACAAAAAGTTGTATAATGTATTTCTGAGAAGAATATAATAATGTCATCTATGGTCATTTAAAAGCATAATTTATTAGTAGCCCATGTGTTTGTGACTATCACTTTTGCCAGAATCATGCAAATAGTCCCTTCTTCAGTAAATCCTTCCCCATATGGCCCCTGCTCTCTCGTCACCCTTTCTTCTGATCCCTGCCATTGGCTTCCTCCCTGTCAACCAAGGGGGACAGTTTCCTCATAGGCTTTTCCGAAGGTCAGCTTCTTGCCACTCCTTCTGCCCAGACGCTCCCTGGTCTTTTTCCTGCTTCAGGTGACTTTCTTGAGGTCTTTGTTAAAATGTCTCAGCGTTCCCTAACCACCCTTTAATGTCTACATCAGCTCCTGTTTTGTTGACATTGGTGACACTCATTGCAATATGCAGTCTGCCCACTGTCTGCATTTGTGTTGTATGTTTGCACGTATGTGCATATATACAGGGGTCATACCTGTCTTTTCTACTGGAATATAAACTTCCTAAAGTCAAGGACAGAATCTGTCTTATTTACCACTGTTTTTCTAGTTTCTGATATAAAAGGTGCTCAATCAAGAAATATCAAATAAATGAATGTCCTGCAATTAGAAGTGTTGAAATAGAGATATTAAGGCACATTCAAAGATCATTGGGATCTTTACCTATTTTTGCTGTTGCCAATTATGTATTCACTTATTAATTGATCACTTATCATTGAATAATCATTATTTTAGGTGTCATCTGTGTTCTTAATGTCCTTTTGTTCAGGAGCAGTGATGTGGGTGTATGTGTATGTGTGATGCCTCTGGAATCTACTTATTAAAAAAATTTGGGAAATAAAAAATAATTGTCCCTGTGACTGAGAAAGGATTTTAGATGACATGGAACTTTAAGAACAGCATGAAAGACCAACAGAGAGGAAAGGCATTTAATGTTCTTGTAATTGAGATCAAACGGACTCCAATAGTTGAAATCCCAATGTTGAAGAATGTTTAGACATAATAGAAAGGCATGTGAATCATGATGTGATTACACTTTGCCAAGCAAATATGATGAGACATCTGTTTAAAATGCACTAGACAGTACCCAGAATGTCCTATTCAGTTATGTAATAAAATAGTTCAGGATGGTACTGATCTTGTTGTATCTTTAATTGTTGCAAATAATTGTTTACCTGGTGATCACTTTGAAACATGATTTTATAGATTATTATATCATCTCCTCCAATAACCATTTCAGAAAGAAATTATTTGCCTAAGGAATCATACCTATTCTGGAATTCCCATAGACTGAATCTCATAGTCCTGACATACTTCATTAAGCCAGTGTCAGAGTTGGCAGGGAGTAGAGTGATCAGAGGCAATTTAAAATGATCCAAACCTTCCCACTGATGCATCTTCACTTCCTGTGAGCCACATGTCTCAGGGGAGCCTGCAGCATCCTTGTAATCAGGAGACCTGTACACTTGTAAGGTTATATACTGACGTGTGTGGGTGATGGATCAGGGTACCTGACACCTCTCATATGCTTAGGGAAAAGAACAAGAGTCAACCAATGAGGCCTCTTGAGATTTTTAATAGCACTTACAAGCGACTTCCTTGGTAGTTCAGACAGTAAACAATCCACCTGCAATGCGGGACACCCGGGTTTGATCTCTGGCTTGGGAAGGGCCCCAGGAGAAGGAAATGACAACCCACTCCAATATTCTTGCCTGGAGAATTCCATGGACATAGGAGCTTGATGGGCTACAGTCCATGGGGTCACAAAGGGTCAGACATGACTGAGTGACTAACACAAGAGACAGGCTGCTGAGATTTTATTTACTGCAAATAGTCCTCTTTTTGCCCACTGCATGCTTGCCCAGCCCATACATTCAGTAGCTCTAAAGGCTCTTCCTTTCCTCATGCCCTCATTTCACTGTCAGTGTTTCTTTCTATGGAACTTATCGAAAGCACATCTTCATTTCTTGTAATGTGTGCGATGAGTTGTGATCTAGCCATCACATTACAGCAGCCCTTCTATATGGTTTTGCTAATTAGGTTTGGATGGCACAGTTCTGCTATGGAATGGTCTTTGACAACAAGTATCTCTCCATCCCCTTCCCCCTGCCAAGGCAGGAAACTTTTGATGCCTTAGGCTCTTGAATTATTCTGAATGTTCAGTTCAGTTCAGTCACTCAGTCGTGTCCAACTCTTTGCGACCCCATAAATCGCAGCACGCGGGCCTCCCTGTCCATCACCAACTCCTGGAGTTCACTCAGACTCACGTCCATCGAGTCCGTGATGCCACCCAGCCATCTCATCCTCTGTCATCCCTTTCTCCTGCCCCCAATCCCTCCCAGCATCAGGGTCTTTTCCAATGAGTCAACTCTTTGCATGAGGTGGCCAAAGTATTGGAGTCAGATTTAGCATCAGTCCTTCCAATGAACACCCAGGACTGATCTCCTTTAGGATAGACTGGTTGGACCTTCTTGCAGTCCAAGGGACTCTAAAGAGTCTTCTCCAACACCACAATTCAAAAACATCAATTCTTCGGTGCTCAGCTTTCTTCACAGTCCAACTCTCACATCTGTACATGACCACTGGAAAAACCATAGCCTTGACTCGATGGACCTTTTTGGCAAACTAATGTCTCTGCTTTTTAATATGCTGTCTAGGTTGGTCATAACTGTTCTTCCAAGGAGTAAGCAAATGTAGCCTTCATTTATTCTGGAATATCAAGTATAACCTTTAAATGAAAAATTTGCAAGCATTTTGGGAAAACTCAGAAGACTTATGTACAGTTTTTACCACCACTTAGCAGTTCCGTAGGTCATTGGCACACCATCATCTTCCATGGCCTGAAATGTCACGTTGAAAGTCAACAGATCTTGCGTTTGTTTCTGGCATCACCATCGACTGAGCTTGACCTCGGGCATATATTTTGCCTTCCACTTCAGTAAATGGCCACAGAGCTTTGGGGAATTAACTTGGATTTTTGCTGATGTCACACTCTGTTTTCTTGCTTCTTAATGCAATATTATCTTTTAAGGATCTGCTTTTCTTTGTAAGTACTCAGCCTTGTCTCTGTTCCCATGCCTTTTTGCTCTGCTCATTTGAATGACATGAGCCTGTAAAGCATTTAGAAAACAAAGTGACATAAATGGAAAGTAGTTATAGTCATTTTTCTCATGTGTGAAATCAGCATTTACAGAAGACACATAATTGCCTCTGGTGACTGAGAATACTGTGTTATAAGAACCCCACTGGTGGTCTTGGGGAAAATATTAGGTAGCTAACAAAGAAGATAAATTCCCATTAAAAATAAGGTTTATCCATACTCAACATGCTTTGTAAAAAACTTGATCTTGCTGTGAACTATTCTGTGATTTTTCTGGACACCTGAACTTATTTTTTGCAGTCTTGAGCCATGTCAAATGAATTTTCTCATGTTTCACAAGGAGTAGATGATTTAAGGCAGTAAGCCAATAAATTACATATGAAGACTTACTACAGCATACATGGGATTCAGTCAGTTCAGTCGCTCAGTCGTGTCCGACTCTTTGCGACCCCATGAGTCGCAGCACGCCAGGCCTCCCTGTCCATCACCAACTCCCAGAGTTCACTCAGACTCATGTCCATCAAGTTGGTGATGCCATCCAGCCATCTCATCCTCTGTCGTCCCCTTCTCCTCCTGCCCCCAATCCCTCCCAGCATCAGGGTCTTTTCCAATGAGTCAACTCTTCACATGAGGTGGCCATTAGAATCTTTAAAATCTCCTCTTAAGTTGTATTTTTTGAGGTCTTAATTTACTATTTTGTTAGAAGAGAAATTAGCAACAAAATAATATTTTAGCATCTGTTTTTCTATTTTATAGCAAACACATGGCTGTCACAGTTGTGCTCAATTAATGCTTTTCAGATTTTTTTTTTCTGAAAAACCATGTTAATTACTAGATAGTTACATGAACATAGTATTAAATTGGGACTTCCCCAGTGGTTCAGCAGTAAAGAATCTGCCTGCAGTTCAGGAGATGCGGGTTTGATCCCTGGATCAGGAAGATCCCCTGGAGAAGAAAATGACAAGCCACTCCAATATTCTTGCCTGGAGAATCCTCGTGGGCAGCGGAGCCTGGCGGGCTACAGTCCATGGGGTCACAAAGTGTCGGACACAATTGACTGAGCGGCAGCAGCAGTATTATAATACCAAGTTTGCTTCTTGACATCAGTATTTTGTTTCATCAGTGAATCAACTAAATAAATGCTTTGAATGCTTCCTCTACTCTCATTTCTCTGAATCCGAGGGATCCCTCTTACCTACTTTTCCACCTCCTTTTCCCTGATATGTTACTCTGGAATTTGACTAATGATGACAAGAAGGAGGTCAAATCATCAACATCCTGGTAGGTTAGTGAGAGGAACTTAAATAATTTTTTTCCTGATGGACAAATGCGTATTCTTTTGAAAATGTACTACTGGCTACAAAGCTAATGGGTTGTCCAAAAAGTTTGTTCCATTTCAAGTAAAAATAAGACCTAATTTTCATTTTCACAAAGAACTTTATTAAATGGAACATACTCCCTAACTGAACAACCTTTTTGGCCAACCAAGTATTTTTCTCAGCTATCCAATATCATATCTTGCTTTGCACAGAGTGGATGTAGGTAGGAAGATGGTTTTTGAATAAACTTGAGGATGTTTGGTGCTTCCCAGGTGGCTCAGCAGGTAAAGGCATCCGTCTGCAATGCAGGAAACGCGAGTTTGATCCTTGAGGCAGGAAGAGCCCCTGGAGAAGGGCATGGCAACCCACTCCAGTGTTCTTGCCTGGAGAATCCCATGAACAGAGGAGCCATGGGGTTTACAGTCCATAGGATTACAGAGTTGGACACGACTGAAACTACTGAGCTCTCTCACAAGGCTATAGTCTGTGTAGTTGACCAAAATTTCCATCTTTATATTTCACCTCACATGGTGGCTTTTAGATCCTTTCCTGAAACAAGATAATTGTTCCTAGAAACTTCAGCTGATATTACAGATCAAATGACTAGGAATGCAAGTGTTATTATGCAAATTTTTGTCTTTAACGTGCAGCCAGAGGCTACTGCTATAAATAGAAAAATCAAGTGAAGAAAATTCATCCGCTGGACATACTATTTGACTACCTTTTGCTTTCTTGTCGGACGTTTCCATTTTCCCTCAAGCAGGGAAAGAAGAGGTTTCATTAATCGGGGACAGATATCTGTAGAGGTTTTATCCTTTTTGGAGGCTGCCTTTTGAAAAGTGGCTTTGATGCCTGTATATTTGGCTTTCTATGACTTAAAACTAAAAAAGTTCAGCACCATATGTAACCACTGTTAAGAGTCACAGGGATGCTACTGTGCGGTTGGACAAGAGACATGTGGCAGATCACGGGAAAAGCCATTTCATGGTTTCAAGCAGCTTGTATCTCCTTAAAAAGAACTTCTAAAAGGTAGACATTTTTGTTGTCATCGTTCAGTCGCTAAGTTGTCTGACTTTGCAACCCCACAGACTGCAGCATGCCAGGCTTCCCTGTCCTTCACCATCTCCTGGAGCTTGCTCAAACTCATGTCCATTGAGTTGGTGATGCCGTCCAACCATCTCACCCTCTTTTGCCCCCTTCTCCTGCCCTCAGTCTTTCCCAGCATCAGGGTCTTTTCCAGTGAATTGGTTCTTCACATCAGGTGGCCAAAGTATTGGAATTTCAGCTTCAGCATCTGTCCTTTTTTAGAACTATAAATATGTAGATAAAATACATAGTCACACATACATATTCTGTATATTTATACGTATGAATATTTGGGCAACAATGGAGATGGCTAAAAATATGCTATTTCAGTCTCTTTATGCATTTGTGCATGGTATTTAATACATCTGGTCAAACCTGGGCTTTTAAATATGAACTTTGTCTTGGGTTGGTTAAAAAGGTGTTAGGAGTTTTCCCCTAAGGTGTTACAGGAAAAAACCCGGATACACTTTTTGGCCAACCCACTATTTTACCAGAGAGTTATCCCTTTGTAATTCTAAGCAAACGAGGTTGTGCACAGCCGAGATGCCTGGTGCAGTCTTAAAGGCAGGGCAGGGTCAGCTCAGAGACAAAGTGTGTGTTTAATAATGGCAGAGAGCGCCACAGCATCCATCTTTGCAGTCGTTTTTTTTTTTTTAATGTGCTCCCCCACCCCTACCCATGAGAGGGTTCACTTACACAAAGCTTCAGCTGCGCCGCTGCTCTGCGTGCACTGTCTTGGCCAGGTGCTTCTAATTGCAAGCTTCCGACAAGAAGCTGGAGCCCAGCTGTGCGGGGATCAATTCCTGCCACTGTGGGAAACCGGAGAGGAAGCCTGAACTAGGTCAGAAAACTGCCTCCCTCATCAAGTCTCTCTGACTCCGGCTGGTGCCCTCATTTCCAGCTTTGCAGCTGCCCTGTCCCTTGATCTCTGTGGTCCCTCGTGGTTCCAGTCACCCTGGTCCTGCAGAAGGGGTAGCACCCACCTGTGGACCCAGCTCCATGCACGGACTTTGAGGCAGATTGTTGGCCCCAGACCAAGATATGGCAAGCAGTAAATCTCCAGCCAAGAAACAAGTCACTCTGAATCTCATCTCATTGACTTGGCAGCTCAAATCGAGTTTCTTCAGTGTCCCTCAGTTTTCCCCATGATCGGAGTTCATACCCTGGGCTTATGAATTTTTTAAGTCCCTGGCTGGCTCAGCCTTCTTGGGTTGATCGCATTTCCTGGCTCTGTCCATGGACCTTAGAGACCTTGCCCTTCAGTCTGCATTATTCCAGCCCTGTTTCTGCACAGCCAGATACAGGACCTGGGTTTTTACTAATATTGTTTGGTTCTTTGCAATCCTTAGCAACACAATTTGAGACCAGCCTGTTGTCCCTAACGCCTGGAATCTGTTTTTCCAGTCTGATCAATTGCTCTACATCTGTTGTGACTCAGCTTGAGCATCAATTCATGAAGGCGTCTCTGGCCTCCCTCTGTGCCCCACGGCCCCCCTGCCAGGCAGGGCTAGGAGCTCTTTCCCTGTACCCTCCTCATGGCCTATGCCTGTTTCAGATACAGACTTCGACTTATAATCATTTATTTATACGTTTTTCACTTCTCTGCCACACACTCCGCTCTGTGTGATGAGAGGTACAAGGATGTGATCTTTTTATTTGTTTCTTGGGTGAATGAATAAACTTTCAGGTGTGTGTGTCTGTGTGCGAATTCTCATAACTCACCCTTTGCTTCGCTCCTTTTTATTGACCCCGAAGCTTCATCCAGCTCTCACTCACCTTTGCTGGCCATGATCTGCACTCGAGCTATGACACTTGACCACCAACCTAGAACGCATGCTGTTGGCCTAGTGCCCTGTGATCCGATTCCCATGTGCCTTGTCTTGCCCGTTCTTGCTAGTTGTGGATGGTTTCCATAACATACATTGAAGTTTCTACATCTGTTGACAGTGTCTAAACACCTGGCACAGTTGCTTTCTCTGTCTCAGACTGGAAAAAAATCATATCAAGATATTATGATTCTTACAAACTCTGAATCCTTGAAAGAACATGCCAAGATCTTACTCTTTAATCAGAAAATAAAATGTATTGAATGAATCATCTTTATCTCTTTCACACTGATTATTGAGATAAGCAAAATATTTTATGGCAATAGATGCTGAAAATTTAGGACTGTTATTTCAAAGTGAGCAATGGTGTCAGCTAGAACCCAGGTTCTCTCTGAGGTCAGAAGCTGTTTTGGTTCTTGTGGGCCAGGGGACCTCCTCTATCGTTGCTTCAGGATCTGGGACCCAAAATGCCAGAGATCTTCCTCTCTGCTTCCCTGGTGGCTCGGACAGTAAAGAATCTGCCTGCAGTGTGGGAGATCCCAGTTCGATCCCTGAGTCAAGAAGATCCCCTGGAGAAGGAAATGACTACCCAATCCAGTATTCTTGCCTGGGAAATCCCTGGGACAGAGGAACCTGGCAGGCTACAGTCTGTGGGGTCACAAAGAGTCAGATACAACTGAGCAACTAAACTAACACTTTAACACAAGCTCTTTATAGTTGGTCAGAGACAGGACTACTTTTAGAGACAGTATTCAGACATTGTTCCCAGTAATATTCTACTTTGACTATATTCCTTTTGGGGACAAAATCAACTCACACGTTGTCATCAGGAATTTTCCTTGTACCCAGCATTCTGTTGGGATTTTGCCCAAAATCTCTGAAAAGTTGACTTAGATTAAGAGGAAGGGAAAGGATAAGTTTTATATTCATAGGGCAGTGCTGACGAGTTTCCAGAAACCTCTTCAGTCATTAAGCTGTTCAGTCAGTCTCTCTAGTTGTTTCTTCCGAGGTTCAAGGGCAGCAGCATCATTTCTAATTGTTCAGCCCACCTGGTCACCTAGGGTCACTTGGTAATACTAGGTTAAATATTACTTGAGATTCTCATTTTAATATGTTCCTGCCAAAACATTGTTTCTCTGCCACAGTCTGAGCTGGTTGTAATAAAATCTATGCATTTTTCCTTTGATGCCTTTCAGGATGTCTGGTCTTACTGTGTCCTCAGCCCGGAATGTTCTCACAGACAGTTCCTTCTCACACTCAGGTCTAGGATGGGTGTCCCCAGGAAAGCTCTCCCTAATGGCCCAGCCAGAGCACTCCCAGCTCCACCTGTCTCACCCCATCACCACCCCCCCAGCCCTGCTTTAGACACATCAGCCGTGTCAAGCTGCTAACTTCTTTCCTGACACTCACCATAACGTGAAATCACCTTGTGCTTGCTTGTTAAACTGTCTGTCCACACCTCCTCCAAGCATCACTGTTACAGTGTGAGTGTTGAGAAGGGAGGGAGTGTTCCTTACGCAGTGTTCCCAGTTTCTACCAAACTGTCCAGCTTACTGTCGTCATTCAATACATCTTTATTGAATGAATAAAAGTCATAAAGCGAGTAGGGAAGGAGAAGGAGGGAGAGAGACAAAGGAAGAAGGAAGGAAGGAACCATGATTGTTTTGTCAGCATGACCGATGAGTTTGTGTTGGGTTGGTCCAAAAGTTCATTCCCGTTTTTCCAGTAACAGGAAAACCCTGCACAAAATATTTTTGCCAGCCCAATATGTGGCAGAAAAAGAACCAGGGGAAGTGGTGGCCAATCTCTCTGCCATCTTTCAGTGTCTTCTTTTTCAGGAGGAGTTTTCGGCTCTCCCCAGATGCTCGCAACACAGATCTCATTCTTACCTGTCCATCATTGCTCAGCTAACACTGCCTGCCTTACAATTCCCAGTTATCTCTCAGGGCTTCACTTCAAGATTCACCTGTGGACAAGGCCTTTGAAAAGTCAGGAGGGAGGTGAAATTCACCTTTCCTATTGGCTTTCTGTCACAACATGGTTACATGTGGAACATTGTTTCCTTTGCGATGAAGTCTATACCTTCAGCTTTTCTACCAGTCAGTGATGCCGTTCGATGACCTGTAATTAATGGGGTATGCTGATAAATTTAGTAGCAGCTCACTGCTCTTTTTAAAAATTGCTAATATTGTCTGAACAACTAGAGGCTTAATTTTATGGATGTTTTTCAAATAAGTGATGGCTTTTAAAGTTCTCTTAACAATAGTATTATAATTAATCTTCATTAGTTTTTTGTCAAGATAAATATCCATTTTTAGGATAGTGATTGTATTGAAGAGAATACTCCAGCTAAACATGAACTGTAATTCAGCACATTCTTTTAATTCAGCCAGCCCCCTCTGCTGTTAAAAAGTATTTCTTTTCATTTTCAATCTTTTTTTTCTTAACATCAAAAAGATACTTAAAATTCAGTCATTGTCTCAAATAAAGAACAGGTGCGGATGTCAAGTCATTTCATCAGTGAGAATATTTATATATCCAAATGATGTCTCATTTCACAGGAAATCGTATCAAAAGCCCAGGTTTCACCACATTGTTACCGAATTAAAATATGGAAAGAGAAAATTTCCAGTTTAATAATGATCTAATCCTTGTGGGTAGATAAGTAGACAGAAAATAAACAGATTTTTCAAAGAGCATTTTTTTTTTTCTATTGAAAAGAATAAGAATTGGATGTCGGGGACCCTGGATTCTGTGCCACCAATCACTTGGCTGCCCTTAGCCAGTCATCCTCACTGTCTGTCCATATGGTAAGAACATTCCCACCACTTTTCAGGGAACAGGGGTGAGGGTTATGTAGGTTCTCTTCCCCAAAGCTGTCACTTAACTGTGTACAGTTATTTTTTTTTTAATTAAACATTTAAAAAGAATTGTCCTGGGACTTCTTGGATGGCCCAGCAGTTAAGACTCCATGTTTCCACTACAGAGGACAGGAGTTTGATCCCTGGTCAGGGAACTAAGAACCCACATGCTGCATGGCATGGTCAAAAACAAACAATAAAATTGTCTTTGGGACATACAGCAAATAGAAAAGGAGAAAATCTATTCAGTCTCCTTTAAGGCAGGAGTCTGTAGCATTTGAACTGTGACCCCATCACACACCCCGAGTTCAGATGCTCTGATCGAGGCAGAAGCAACCAAGAAGGTGGAGCTCCCTCATCCCCCAGCTCCAGTCTGGAGCCACACTAACCCAGGGAAGGACAGGCTGCTGGCTTTCTCCCCATTTTACAAAAACTATTTTGCAGGCAGGTGTGACTGAGAGATCCGTGACTCCTTTCCTCCACTTAACCCCCACTGACAGGCAGAAACTCTCACCCAGGCATAGCAAACCAAGAATACGAGTGCCCGGTGACTCTCACCCCAGCTCACTTTGGACTCAGAGGGAGAGGGAGAGGGTGAGATGATTTGGGAGAATGGCATTGAAACATGTATAATATCATGTAAGAATCGAATCGCCAGTCTATGTCCGATGCAGGATACGGCATGCTTGGGGCTGGTACACGGGGATGAACCAGAGAGATGTTGTGGGGAGGCGGGTGGGAGGGGGGTTCATGTTTGGGAACGCATGTACACCCGTGCTGGATTCATGTCAGTGTATGGCAAAACCAATACAGAATTGTAAAGTAAAATAAAAAAATAATTAATTAAAAAAAAAAAAATTCAAGGTTCCAGATGGGAAGCAGTGAGCCAGAGGGCCATCTCTGTCACCCCCCCTGCTGGTCACTCTGGGAAAAGCAAGCCACTGTGTTCTGCCCAAACTGTGGTGATATGCAGGCTCCACCAGGGGAAGAGGTATGATTTGGGGATGAGAGACTCCACAGCTCTGCTGGAAGGAGTTGATTGTGCTGGGCACAGAGCATGGAAAACCCCAGCCCTGAGGACATTGTCAAAAGCAGTGGGGACTTACCTGGTGATCCAGTGGTTAGAACTGCATGCTTCCACTTCAGGGGGTGCAGGTTCAGTCCCTGGTCGAGAAACTTAGGATCCCATATGCTGCATGGTGCAACCCCAAATAAATAAACAAATAAAAGGAAAAAACAATGGACATCTTGTTAGAAAGCAGTTAAGCAGGAGCTCATAGCTCCATGAGACAAGCAGCAACAAGCCAAATAGCAGAGCAGTCAGAAGTTTAACAGAGAGAAACAGTGGAGATAGCCAAGAAGAGCCCTCCTGAGGTCATGGTGGTCAGAGGTCAGTGCACACATGTTGGGCTGCATTTAGAAGCAATCAGAGCTGGATGTGGACAGACCTAAAACTACCCACAAACCATCCACAGATAAATCAGTAAAGGGCAAAAGCCTAGTTGTTCAGTCACTCAGCCGTATCAGACTCTTTGCAACCTAATGGACTGTAGCACGCCAGGCTTCCCCGTCCTTCACCATCTCTCGGAGTTTGCTCAGATTCACGTCCATTGAGTCAGTGATACCATCCAACCATCTCATCATCTGTTGCCCCCTTCTCCTCCTGCCTTCCGTCTTTCCTAGCGTCGGGCTCTTTTCCAATGAGCTGGCTCTTCACTCAGCCTCACAGGCATGGGGTTTTACCAAAAATTGGCTGAACACTAGTCTACCTTGACCCAGAGGCAGAACTCCTAGGAAGGCAGGCTTATGAACAAATTCACACCTACCCTTGGCAGTCTGTGTACGCCTGAGACTGCACCTTCTCAGCAGTGCTGGGAGAGGAAAAACCCCAGCTGGTATTCCCTCAGTAAGTGGAGAAGCAGCCACGTAAACCACTTAAACTGTGTTCACAGCGTGCGAGCCACACACACACCCAATGGTAAAGAGTAAAAATGTAGCTGGCTAATAGAGCTTAAGCACAGCCTTTGACCAATAAGTGGTTTGTGCTTTCGCAGGAGAAATTCCTAGGTAGCTAGGATAAAACATAAAACAAGTGTCTGCACACAGTGGGGGAGTTAGATTTCAAGTCAGTAAAGATTCTTTCCTGTCTGAGCCACCAGGGAAGCCCCAAGTATGCAAATAAAGGACCAAGAAAACAAAAACGATATTAGCCCCCGGAGGAAAAGGCGGGGGTGGGGGGAGATTGCCTATACACAACAGTTTTTACATGATTTATTTTACTAATTATGGTTTCTTAGACTTAATTCTGCTCTCAGATTGCCTTCTGTGGATACGCTGAGGGGATTAAATGACTTGGAAGTAAACCCCATAGCCCAATATATGCTTTCTTTTTTTCTACACAAGAGATAAATCCTCTAAATATGTCATATGTGTGTATGTATGTATATATATACACACACACACATATATATACATGTGTGTATGTATATTTGCGTATATGTGTGTATACAGAAGGATTTTATCGTATATATTATATGTATCTTTGGGCTTTCCAGATGGCGCTAGTGGTAAAGAACACACCTGTCAATGCAGGAGATGTAAGGGACACAGGTTCAATCCCTGTGTCGGGAAGATCCCTGGAGGAGGGCATGGATAATATGATTCTTGCCTGGAGAATCCCATGGACAGAAAAGCCTGGCGGGCTACAGTCCTTGGGGTTGCAGAGAGTCAGACACAACTAAGCATCTGAGCAGAGATATGTATCTTTATATTTATTCAGCATTCCAAGACTTAAATTGTCTCCCAAAAAACAAGCTAGGAAAGGAAAAAGGAATTAATAAAAATTGATGATTTAAGAAGAAAAATAATTCTTGGAATGGTCTGAGTGAGGTAGGATTAATGGTAATTAGATTAGTTAGCGTTGGACTGGGATCCTCTCTGAACTTGACGTGGGCTGGAGTCCTAGAGCAAGGATGCTGGGAGTTTGAGCCGTCTCCAGACATCACAGTAACGATGGACTGTTTTACCTCCAGTCACCCTGTGACAGGCAGAATTCTGAGAACAACCCCATTGGCCCTCCACCTCGTGTAATCTCCTCTTTGAGTGGGGATGAAACCTATGAAGATGAGAAGATATCAGCATCCTCAGTAGCAAAAGGGAACTGGTTTCGGCTGGCCCTGTCAGGCCACATGAGGCCTTTCAGAGCATCATAGGTGAGGTCAGAGCCTCAAGTGTAGACCGCACTCACAGTCATTTCTCCCAAAGTTCACCCAGTATTGCTGTGTATAATGCAGGAAGGCCTCCAGCTCTTAGTTATCTGGTGGGTCTAGGGTTAGCACATCCTTTCCCACAATATAATCATGGTATTGAGTCCAGGTCATGAAACCAGACTCCTCCGATAGGAGCTCAATGGTTCACAAAGCAACTCAGTCCCACTGGATGGAGCCAAACACTGCAGAATTCTCAGGTGTCCCTCCAACTTATCCCTGTTATACTGTTTGTACAACACACACAGTTTTGCACGCGCATGCTAGTTGCTTCAGTTGTGTCCGACTGTTTGTGACTCTATGGACTATAGCCTACCAGGCTCCTCCATCCATGGGATTCTCCAGGCAAGAGAACTGGAGTGGGTTGCCATTTCCTCCTCCAGGGTATCTTCCCCACCCAGGGATCGAACCAGCATCTCTTATGTCTCCTGCACTGGCAGGCAGGCTCTTAACAGTTTTGCACAATAAAGCCTATTTTCAAAAGTCTAGTTGTTCTTTCACCATATGGCACTTCAGTTATGTCAAGGAGAGAGAGTTTCTCCTGAGTTTTCCCTGGGCTCTTTCTTCCTCTGGAAGTACTCCAGGCCACAGTGTTGCTCAGAGCTGACCTCCAAGCCTCAATGTATCTGACCAGCACCCAGGAAACGGCCATGCCCTTTCTCAGACCTAGCATCTCTCTTTAATAAATGCTGCCTAAAATGACCTTAAAATCTTTTGCAATTACATCATATAAGGAGCTTATGTTCATAAATCAGGAAATGATCCCCAACCTTGTTTTGCATATAGATGCATAATCAATGGCATTAGTTAATAAATAGGATTTAAAAATGAAACAAATATAAGATGCTGTTGGATTCTCTTTGATTTTGTAATAGTTTTTCAAATCTCTGCTTGTAAAGAAACAAGACAAAGTTGTAGTCAGACCAGATGCTTTTAAAAGAGAAATCTAGAAAGAAAATCACACACACTCACAAAACACACATAGGAACCTAACAAAATGTAAAGGAAATAGAATCCAGTAGCCAAGGTATATTATTATGACTCTCATTTATCTTTTAAAGGTCTTTTTTAGTGTGTACTATTTTAAAAGCCTTTATTGAATTTATTACAATATTACTTCTGTTTTACGTCTTGGCTTTTTTGGAGAATGTGGCATCTTAGCTCCCCAACCAGGGATCAAACCCATACCCCCTGCATTGGAAGATAAAGTCTTAATCACTGGACTGCCAACTTCAGCTCAGTTCTCGTTTTAGCTGAAAAGCAAGAGAGGCAAAACATTGCTACCTAAATTTATTATTGAGTGAGATTCCTTTTTAAAACAGCTTTATTGAAAAGTAACTCACATCATAAAATTCTCCCACTTAGAATGTGTGCCTCCGTAGTTTTTAGTATATTCATTCACAGTGAGCCATCACCACAGTCTAATGTTAGAACACTTCATCCGCCAGAAAGAACCCCCCTCCCCTGAATCCCTTGCTCCATCATGGTGAGGCAGATGGCACTGTCATCCACTCGGAGTCAGAGGACCAAGTAATCTGGGCCGGGCGAAGGAGAAAGAGAGCAGGAGATGAATAAAGGCACGTCTATATTTTCGGAAGATTGCCCTGGGCGCCCAAGCTTCTCTGAGAAAGCAGAGCTCTTCACAACAGTTTTGCCTGGAAAACTGACTGAGCTTGTGGCAAATTCCTGCTGTGGCTGCATATAACCCTAACGGGAGTATCGGGGCTTAAATAAAGGCTGTGTTGTGTGAATCGCATCCCTCACCACTGCGCCTGCCCCTTTCCTTTCCAAGAGGTTTAGGCTGAAGTGAAGCTGAGCGCTGCGTTTTGCTTCAGCACAGGGGCAATTGTCATCCAGTGGTGCTGTTTTCATTAGGAAATTGAGAAACAAATACTTGTACTGGGGTGCTTTTCATAAGGCTATATGATTTCCTTTCATTTTCTTCCTTTCTTTTTAAGTTCTAGGGACCAGGGTGTTAAAGAAAATCTAGAAAATTTATTTTTAACTGACGAATAGAATGTCCATTAAAGGCCAACAGCTATAACCAAATGTAAGGGTTTTAGCTCCCTGAGAGTTACAAACTCTGAATTGATCTAAGAATAATGGTAGCGCTGGCTTTTTCCCGTTTTACCTCATCTCAGCCCCAGGTGGGGTGTATCTGGACCTGTTTTTCAAGAACTAAATTAGATATTGTTCTGATATGAGAAGCCCTGGTAAACAGACTTCTGCAAAAATGCTGTTTTTCCGTATGCTATTTTTCTGAGGCCAACAAGAGGAAACAGAGTTGTTGGTTATTTTGCCTGCTGAGATAAGCAGCCTGTTCCTAGGGGTCGGGGGTTCTGTTGCCCCCTCTGCTGGTTGAGGAGGAGTATTGCTGGCATGCGTGGGCAGTTTCCTCCTCTGCCACAGTTTAAAGAGCTGAATAAAATGCAGTGGTCCATGTTAAAATTTCCAAAAATGAAATTTCTCCCACCCTCTCTTCCTAGTCTCTTCCTTCACCCTCAGACCGTGGAAAAGTGATCCCCACCGGGCTTGGGGGGATCAGCCATGTGTCAGGCAATGAGACAGTCATGTGGTGGGCGTGAAAAGAAATTCCTTTCAGAATAGGAAGTCTTGTGTGTGGAGAGATCTCAGGGAGGATCTAGGATTGTGCATGACCGATAGTTATTGTCAGTTACTTTACAATACTGTAAAAATCTTGGCACTCAGTGTGCCTGTTCTCTGAGTTCAGGACATGAGAAGCCTCTTTTTCCTGCATGTATTATCTTCAAACTAGAGATAGTTAGTAAACTGCTTCTGCTTTAAAAAATTATTTTTCTAACTTAAGTGGTTTTATGCTTAATTACTGCTCTTCAGTCCTCCTTTCTCTTAGATACTTGAATGTTGGGATTAAAGAAGCAACGAACACTTTTAGAAGTCGATTGTACCAGAATTATTTTAAATAGCAGTGCATTTTCTGTCATCTATATGTTTTTGTGGGTTAACCCAAAGGTTCAAAGCTGGATCAAAATCACTCGTTGAATTAAATACGTTTTGTTCACAGACTCAATGATAAATGAGTATACTGTGACTTCAGGTGACATTTACTAAGATAATTTAAAGCTTGAGGTTTAGACTAGATTTACAGCTTAATTTCAAATGGTCTTTCTACCTCTGGAATCAGACTTCTTTTGTTTTCAGTAGTCTATTCTTGAGTTTTATTGGTTCTCCGTTTCCCCAAGAAATGGTGTCTAAAATTAACTTTCAGAGCTTATCAAGCCTCCCTTGCTGTGTCTGGTCAAAGGTGGAGGAAAGCTAAATGTGGTGATGAGGTGAGGCTGTGTGTCTGAGCACCACTTCTGTGCCTGTTCTTTGTCTCATGTACCCACCAGGCACTTGGGAGTGATGATCCTTCCTGAACATCCCTCCAGCTGGTCTCAGTTTTAGAACGCTGAGCACTCTCGTTGCTTAATCTCACAATCACACACCACGCGTGCCCTTGTCTCCCATGCCACTGGAGGGACTTCTATGCGGTTATGTTATTTTGTTTTCTGGTGTGTCTCCAGCACCCAGCATGGTGCCAGCTTCGCAGGACGTTTGTGTGTGTGTGTGTGTGTCTGTGTTTCAATAATTGTTCATTGAATAGTAAATTGGCGCCAGCACCCCCCAGAATATATGTGTGTGTGTGTGTTTCAATCATTATTCACTGAATGAGTAAATGGGGTCAAGTTCTAGGCATTTTGATAATCTGTTTTATCATTTCTTTTGCTGGGAGTTAATGCAAAGGAGCCAAAGCCTTTGACTGTATAGATCACAATAAACTGTGGAAAATTCTGAAAGAGATGGGAATACCAGACCACCTGGCCTGCCTCCTGAGAAATCTGTATACAGGTCAGGAAGCAACAGTTAGAACTCAACATGGAACAACAGACTGGTTCCAAATAGGAAAAGGAGTACGTCAAGGCTATATATTGTCACCCTGCTTATTTAACTTATATGCAGAGTACCTCATGAGAAATATTGGGCTGAAAGAAGCACAAGCTGGAATCAAGATTGCCAGGAGAAATATCAATAACCTCAGATATGCAGATGACATCACGTTTATGGCAGAAAGTGAAGAACTAAAGAGCCTCTTGATGAAAGTGAAAGAGGAGAGTGAAAATGTTGGGTTAAAACACAACATTCAGAAAACAAAGATCATGGCATCTGGTCCCATCACTTCATGGCAAATAGATGGAGAAACAGTGGAAACAGTGTCAGATTTATTTTGGGGGGCTCCAAAATCACTGCAGATGGTGATTGCAGCCATGAAATTAAAAGACGCTTACTCCTTGGAAGAAAAGTTATGACCAACCTAGACAGCACATTAAAAAGCAGAGACATTACTTTGCCAACAAAGGTCCATCTATCAAGGCTATGATTTTTCCAGTAGTCACATATGGATGTGAGAGTTGGACTATAAAGAAAGCTGAGCACCAAAGAATTGATACTTTTGAACTGTGGTGTTGGAGAAGACTCTTGAGAGTCCCTTGCACTGCAAGGATATCCATTCAGTCCATCCTAAAGGAAATCAGTCCTGAATGTTCATTGGAAGGACTAATGTTGAAGCTGAAATTCCAATACTTTGGCCACCTGATGCAAAGAGCTGACTCATTGGAACAGACCCTGATGCTGGGAAAGACTGAGGGCAGGAGGAAAAGGAGATGACAGGATGAGATGGTTGGATGGCATCACTGACTCAATGGACATGAGTTTGAGTAAACTCCGGGAGTTGGTAATGGACAGGGAGGCCTGGCGTGCTGCAGTCCATGGGGTTGCAAAAAGTCAGACACAGCTGAGCAATTGAACTGAATTGAATGCAAAGGAAGGGAAGATTAGGTAAACCTATAGGATTAAAAGGGTTGTGGAGTAATTATAGGAAAACTTCTACCTTTTGGTATTTTATTCAAAACTGAGAAGGAAAATCCTTGGTTGAGTCACCAAACCCAATCTCTTATTATTAACATTCTTGTTTCCTAGTATATATTCTGGAATGAAGAAAAGAGAAAATATGTATAACATATGTAATCAGGAATCTAAAAACAGGATGTTGCCAGAAAATCAGGATATTTGAAGACTGTTTAGTAATGAAGAGCGTACAAGACAGTAATGATTGGAGAAGAAAAATAGGAAAAACTAGAGTTAAACGATATATCCACTTGGTTCCTTAAAGTGACGAGTAAAATTGGGAAGCTATTACAAGGTTGATCAAGGATAAACAGGGAAACCCTAAAAATAAATGATGCTAGAAATAAGAACAGGGATGTAACTACAGATAAGGTGGTGGCAGATTCAAGAAAGCATAAGAAATTACTTTATACACATTTGGATAGTCTAGATGCAATTATTTTCTAAGATAACATATATTATCAAAATTGGATAGAGGAATAGAAAATTTCAAGAAAGCAATAATCATAGAAGAAATTAAGGCAATCAAAAATCTGTCTCTAAAATAGGAATGAGATTCAAAAAAACTTTATAGGCAATTCCTACCAAACCTTAAATAGTCTCAGTTTTATAATATAAAAATTATTTGATACATTATTTCTTACTCATTCTTAATATAGTGTTGATAACATAGTATATAATGTTAACATACTTATGATATATTTATGTAGTATGAAGAATAGATAATTTTTAGATTAGAAATGATGTCTATAAAATAAAGAAACATAGTTATAAAACTGTACTCAGATAACAGAAAAAGATTGGAAATATCTTGGCCAATTAGAGAAAGCCAGCAAAACTCTGAAACCAAACTAGATGAAAGGAGATACTTGCAAAAAGGAAAAACTGTAGCCCAATCTCACTTGTAAATACTAAAGCAAAACTCCTAAATAAATTGAAACGTAACAATTCATCTAAAGAATTAAACCTTTTGATGAAGTGTGGTTTATATTGACTGTGTGAAGGTAGGTTAATTTAGAATATCCATGAATGTTATTATCTATGTTAAAGGGGGAAAAAGTATGGTTACATGTTGAAGAAAATACATAATAAAACATGGAACCCACTGCTGATTTCCAAATAGCCAATAAACAGTAGAGAGTACTTCCTCTAACTTACTGTAGCAACCACTGTAATCAATACTAGGAAATAAACTGCATATCAGTAAAAGTATCTTAGCTGTTCAACAGGATAGAATTCGGTCAGTGCAGTTAATCCCGAAGCGTAGTGAGATAAGAGGAGCAAGCTTTCATTATTCAAAATATTATCGTCCATGTAGAAATCAAAGATAAAGAGCTAACTAAGTGTTTGAGTTAGGAAAGATTTAGTCATGTTGACAAGAGTAGAAATCAATAAACAGTTTTCCTATATACCCCCACTTACCGATTACAAAAATTTCTTAAATTCCCTTAACCATAGTAATTAGTAATATAAAATACCTAACTGTACATTTTTTTTTCTTTCTTTGTTAACGTAAGAGAATAACATTCATGAATATTCTAAATCAAACTGCTTTCCCGTAATCAATGTAAACCACAGTTAAGTACTGACTGGGTTCTGGGGATGTGGTGTATGGTGTGGCGACTATAGTTAGGTACTGTGTTGGACATTTAAGCTGTGTTGTATTTTAAAAGTGGCTGAGGGACTTCATTTTTAAAGTTCTCACCAGAAAAAAATAAAAGGAATGATGTGAGGTAATGATGTAATAACTACCCTTATTGTCCTTATCATGGTAATCACATTGCAATATATCCACACGTGAAATCACCACATAGTAACCCTGGTGTGTGTGTGCGCTGAGTCACTCGATCGTGTACAACTCTTTGCATCCCCATGGACCGTAGCCCTCCAGGCTCCTCTGTCCATGAAATTTCCCAGGGAAGAATACTGCAGCAGGTTGCCATTTCCTACTCCAGGGTATCTTCCCAACCCAGGGATCACACCCGAGTCTCTTGTGTCTCTTGCGTTGGCAGGTGGATTCTTTACCACTGAGCCACCTGGGAAACCCGTGGTACACCTTAAACTTACACAATATTATGTCAATTATATCTCAAAGCTGGATGGAAAAAATGCTACTAAAGAACTCATAGGTCAAAGAAAATGTCATAATGGAAACATTAATTAGAACATTCTGAAAGGAGTGAAAATGAAAGCAGTACAGATCAAAACTTGTGGGACACATTTAAAACAGTATTTACAGAAAAATCAATGCTTTTACTAATGGAAAGATTAAGTTACAGGTGAATTTAATTAATAAGAATATAACTTTTATTTAGCACTTTAAATTTTTATTTATTTTTAATTAAATGATAATTGCTTTACAGTATTGTGTTGACTTCTGCCAAACATCAACGCCAACATGAATCAACCGTAGGTATTCCTATTTAGCATTTTAAAGAGCAGTCTTATTCATACTAATTTGGTCTTTGCTCTGAGGAGACCAAGACAAAATGATTAAATTCAAACCCAGATGTAGTGAAAGGCAGACAGCCTGTTCTTCAAAACCCTGTGGTCTCTGGAATGCCTTCTCAGCTCTCTTTTTCTAAAGTTTGATCCAGCAGCTTCCCCTGGGTCTCCTCCGGCTTCACCACCCACGTGGTAACACATGCTACCTGGTCCCGGGTCTAAACTTTCCCATAGCTTAGCTAGTCCCCACCAAGGAGAAGCAGAGCTGAGCAGTTGTGTAATCGCCACCTCTCAAATAACTGGAAGGTAATTATTTGTCACAAACGACCTTTTCTTCCAGTTTCTGCCCAGCTTGAGTTTCAAATTATTCAATCACACCAAGATGATGGCAAAGTCAATAATCACTTTGAAAAGAAGTTCCCACTATGAGCAAAACAGAGATAATTGGGAATTCAAAAAGAGAAGGAAAATAAAAAGACCTTTGAAACATGGAAGGAGGAAGGCGTCAGGTCAGAGAAATTTGCAGAACATAATTTCTGATTGTTTGAGTGGACCAGGTAATTATATTCTGAATTATCTAAGGAGATCCCTTTGTGTTTAAAGTGGGAAAATACATTATGTGTTCTTCTGGGACAGGGACTGAGATCAGACAAGATGAGTTTGCCAGTACAAAGCCCTTTGATTTAAAAGCCGCATAAAAGGAACTCAACCTTATAAAGTTGGTAAAACAAAAACTGACAGAAAGTTTTGCTCTCTATTGCCATATATTATTAAATTGATGTATAAAAATACTACACGGCACTCTAGATCTAGACCAAATATTAACTGGTAGTCTAGTGCTAAATGTGAAGGAAGTTTTTCCTGTGATAAAAAGAGGATAAAGGTTTCTTAAGTAGCAAACTTCTTTTTAAGTTGGTTTTGCTGAATTAACAAAGGAAGCAGATTCTTCAATGAAAATTAAAGCTGCTAATTAACATGTAAGTGAATCGGATGCTGAGGCATATAATCACTGCTTGGGGAAAATAATCAAACCCCAAGACTGCCCACATTTTTTTTTTTCTGCCTTGGTGAGTTGTCTGTGCAGTAAATAATTAGCTTCTTGATTTAAAGAGGTTGACATTTGGAAAGATTCTGCAAAGAATATTTTCCCTCTCCTTTTTCATTTACCCATTTAATTCTACCATTCAGTTGCACCAAGACAGCCTGATCTGCCTCAGTAATTTTCTTCTGGTATATATAGAACAATATAGAATGATCTGTTCTAAATTTTCAGTGTGTAAATATAGAAAACCTTCCTGATTCATAGATTTGTAATCTGCAGCGTGGAATATGTTGCGTGCCCTCCATTTACCATCCAGAATGTAACTGATACCTGCTCCTTGCCTTCAGAGTCAACTATAAAATTCAGTGTTTGAAAAGAAAGAGAGCAAATCTAATTTTTCACAATAGAGAAGTTGTTAAATAGGTTCTTGTAAAGAGTCCTCTTTCACCATAAGGGAAATCCTTAGAATAAATTAAATGAAAAAAGAAAACAACAGGATTCAAATTCAAACCATAAATTTTGTGATTCCAGATAGATGATAGATCAGGCAGTCGGTTGATTGATCAATAGATGGACATCAGTAAATGTAAAAATGTGTACCTAGACATCTATTAATGCCTAAGGAAAAATATGTAACAAAATATTTTCTCGACTTAGTTAACTATAGGTAATTCTTTTTCTTCTTCATATTTTCCTTAAGAAACATGTATTACTTTTATTATATCAAAAAAAGATACATTGTTTTTACAGAAGCAGAAAAATGAGCACCTCCTAGAAGTGCTTTGTCCCTAATGTATCCAGAAGAAGTTAAGAAATAATGTTACAAAACAACATAGAATTAAGTCATTTGGCCAGAAACCTCAGTAGCAGAATTTATCAGATCATTACCCTATTAGTGATAAATCCTCACCAACACTTAAGTGTAATATTCCAAACATTTTCACCCTGAGCAGTTTCATACTTTTCCCCTTATTTATAGTGGGGATCATATGCACACTTACTCCTTCGTAGTAGAACTTGACCTGAATTTCTAGCTTCAAGTCTGAAATGTTTGAGGATTCCAGCCTGAAGTAGGCCGTGGAAATGAAGTAAGCTACAGGCAGGTCAGGTGGTCTGGTATTCCCATCTTTCTCAGAATTTTCCACAATTTATTGTGATCCACACAGTCGAAAGCTTTGGCATAGTCAACGCAGCAGAAATAGATGTTTTTCTGGAACTCTCTTGCTTTTTCCATGATCCAGCGGATGTTGGCAATTTGATCTCTGGTTCCTCTGCCTTTTCTAAAAGCAGCTTGAACATCAGGAAGTTCACGGTTCACGTATTGCTGAAGCCTGGCTTGGAGAATTTTGAGCATTACTTTACTAGCGTGTGAGATGAGTGCAATTGTGTGGTAGTTTGAGCATTCTTTTGCATTGCCTTTCTTTGGGATTGGAATGAAAACTGACCTTTTCCAGTCCTGTGGCCACTGCTGAGTTTCCCAAATTTGAATGCTCAAACTACCACACAATTGCACTCATCTCACATGCTAGTAAAGTAATGCTCAAAATTCTCCAAGCCAGGCTTCAGCAATACGTGAACCGTGAACTTCCTGATGTTCAAGCTGCTTTTAGAAAAGGCAGAGGAACCAGAGATCAAATTGCCAACATCTGCTGGATCATGGAAAAAGCAAGAGAGTTCCAGAAAAACATCTATTTCTGCTGTGTTGACTATGCCAAAGCTTTCGACTGTGTGGATCACAATAAACTGTGGAAAATTCTGAAAGAGATGGGAATACCAGACCACCTAACCTGCCTCTTGAGAAATCTGTATGCAGGTCAGGAAGCAACAGTTAGAACTGAACATGGAACAACAGACTGGTTCCAAATAGGAAAAGGAGTACGTCAAGGCTGTATATTGTCACCCTGCTTATTTAACTTCTATGCAGAGTACATCGTGAGAAACACTGGACTGGAAGAAACACAAACTGGAATCAAGATTGCCGGGAGAAATATCAATAACCTCAGATATGCAGATGACACCACCCTTATGGTGGAAAGTGAAGAGGAACTAAAGAGCCTCTTGATGAAAGTGAAAGAGGAGAGTGAAAAAGTTGGCCTAAAGCTCAACATTCAGAAAACGAAGATCATGGCATCCGGTCCCATCACTTCATGGCAAATAGATGGGGAAACAGTGGAAACAGTGTCAGACTTTATTTTGAGGGGCTCCAAAATCACTGCAGATGGTGACTGCAGCCATGAAATTAAAAGACGCTTACTCCTTGGAAGAAAAGTTATGACCAGCCTAGATAGCATATTCAAAAGCAGAGACATTACTTTGCCGACTAAGGTCCGTCTAGTCAAGGCTATGGTTTTTCCTGTGGTCATGTATGGATGTGACATTTGGACTGTGAAGAAGGCTGAGCGCCGAAGAATTGATGCTTTTGAACTGTGGTGTTGGAGAAGACTCTTGAGAGCCCCTTGGACTGCAAGGAGATCCAACCAGTTCATTCTAAGGAGATCAGCCCTGGGATTTCTTTGGAAGGAATGATGCTAAAGCTGAAACTCCAATACTTTGGCCACCTCATGCAAAGAGTTGACTCATTGGAAAAGACTGTGATGCTGGGAGGGATTGGGGGCAGGAGGAGAAGGGGACAACAGAGGATGAGATGGCTGGATGGCATCACCGACTTGATGGATGTGAGTCTGAGTGAACTCTGGGAGTTGGTGATGGACAGGGAGGCCTGGCGTGCTGCGATTCATGGGGTCGCAAAGAGTCGGACACAACTGAGCGACTGAACTGAACATAATTTACAGGACTTTTCTGCAGAATAAAAATGTAGAGCCCCATGTTAAAACTTTTTTAAGAATTTCAAAGCAGCTAGAGCAGGGCCTTAGACCCCCCGGAATGGGGTCCTTGTAGCCATACAAGTCACCCATAAAGCAAAGTCAGCCCCAAAGAGAGTATGTGCTCAGGAGGAGACAGGTCTCAGTTGGAATCTTAGTTCTGACACCAGCTGCCTGCCCCATTTCTCCCCTTCTGCAAAAATGGAAGGTTTCTAAAGACATCTTCTATGTAAAAGATCAAGTACAGTGCCTCATGTCAAAGCCAGAGGCTAGTTAAAGTGGTAAAGACAGATTCTGTTCAGTAGTTCACTATTGTATTAGGGACAAGAATCCAGTGTGAGCTAAACTCTTAACTCACTTTGTAGCAAGGTCACTTCAAAGGGAGGATGAGGGAGTTGACTGTGGGGTAGGAGTGAGGAGGAGCAAGCTGGACTTCGCAGAGCCAGAGAATTGGAAATTTATAAAAAGTATAGAGGAAAGCGTTGGGCCACGTGACCCCATCTGGTTTGCTACGTAGTGCTTGTTGAAATTAAGCTTTCTTCCCTCGTACAGAGGCAAATAACCATCTAGAAAATTCCTGTTCATATCTTTAATTTATCTCTTACTTTGGATAGCTCCAGTTATCAAAAATAAAGTATTTCATGAAGAGCAACAGCAGTGCAGTGAAATAGGATTTAAAATTAAATCCTGGTTCCTCAAAAGCAGATAGTACAAAGGAAAGCATTACACTGTGTCTAATTTGGGGCATAAAGAAGAACTCTGAGTCAATTATTCCCTTACTTCACATTCTTAGTAAATAGGGACGTGGAGCTTTGAGTACGTGTCATAAAGCGTTTTTAATAGAACAAACCCGAACTTGAAATTTTCTTTAAACTTGGAAATCACCCAGCAAAGAGAAAAGAAACGGCTCCTAGGCAGTTTATAATGCCAATTTTATTGTTGACTTACTTCTGAACATTCTTAACCGAGAAGAATTTGATGGACAAACACTATAATATCCTGAATTAAACTAGGACAGAAATTCATCATGATAGGCACATCTGTGGGTTAATAGGTGGTTTGGGCCACTCTTCTCTCCAAGAATGTGTAAGGTTTACTAGAGGAAAACTGTTTAAATCACAGATTCCTGGCCTCCCTCTGGGTTGACTGAATCTGAGACTCTGGCATTGAGCCTCAGAAATCTTAATGTTAACAAGCTAGTGAGTGATTCTTATGCACAGTGAAGTTAGACACACTCAATTAACCTCATATTCACGTAGAAATAAAACAGTATTTTGTAAGATTTTCAGTGTGTAAAGATCAAAGCACAGCTTTCTTTCTACTGGTTTTCTTTCCATGGTCAAGAGCTCTACCTCTTCCCCTGTGACTCGGCTGTGTGTGAGGGATATTTTACCCCCTGGACCAACTACCAGGTCCTGAATCTGGAAAAAAAAAAAAGACTGAAAGTGAACCCCTTGGTTCATTTCATATCCATGGACAGCATTCCAGCACACCCCCTCCCACCAGCTCTTTCCCACTTCCTTTATCTCCACAAGCTGATGGAGGATGGATAGGAGTGTATGCCTCGTGGGGCACACAGCTCAGTCCTGACCCACCCACCTTCTGTTTGTGTTCAGTTTACACGGGAAGTGGATGCTTCTAATCAGCCCCTATCCATGTGTGGGGGTCTTCTGGCAATAATGATGGTCTGTTAGTTCTCAAGCCACATTCTCATCACTTAAGCTTTATGAACTGGAGAACCTATCTGCAATACAGTCAAAGTTTAGGAATATGATCTGTGACCATAGAAGAGAGAACTGCTAACTGGTCCACTCGGGGACTAAGTCACAGGGCATAAACCTGGCAAACTGTGTTACCGAAGAGTTCTCAGGCTTGGGGGAAACTCACATCTAATTCTGTGTTCATCTATATCTTCACCTTCTTCACTCAAATCCTCTGTTCATCCAACCAAGAAACAAGACTGAGCAGCAGATTTCCAGATTAGGTGAAGTTACTTCAAAGTAAAGAAGGACTACTGACATTTTGTAACATTGTGGCTCCCATGTTACCATATACATCTATATAACCTCTTTGTGCACCTTTTTTTTTTCATCTGCAAGATGGAAATTTTGAGGATTTACTCAGATCCAGTGTCTGAAACAAGAGAAGGCAATGGCACCCCGCTCCAGTACTCTTGCCTGAAAAATCCCATGGATGGAGGAGCCTGGTAGGCTGCAGTCCATGGGGTCGAGAAGAGTCAGACACAACTGAGTGACTTCACTTTCACTTTTCACTTTCATGCATTGGAGAAGGAAATGGCAACCCACTCCAGAGTTCTTGCCTGGAGAATCCCAGGGACGGGGGAGCCACGTGGGCTGCCATCTATGGCGTCACACAGAGTCAGACACGACTGAAGCGACTTAGCAGCAGCAGCAGCAGTGTCTGAAACATCTGGTATTTCACTCCACATTTACGCTTTCAGCTACACTGGAGATTGTCAACCCACTGGATATTGCACAGGAGTCGTCATAGGGAACTATGTCCCTCCCTGGAGATCCTGAGTGTCCTTTATGAACACTTGTCTTAAACTGGGCCAGCTACTCAATGACGTCTTTCAAATGTAAGTGGGTAAAACTTTGAGAATGTGTCCTGCAGGGTTTTGTGAGTCAAATCAGCTGATCTAATGCTGGCCCTGTTTGCCTCTGTTTTTGATTATAGGGGCCTTAGCCTTTCGATATTTCAGTGTCAGTTTATTAGTTATACGGAATAGCCTTTCTAGAAGCATATATATGATGATGTTAAAGATTAGATTCCATTGTAACTCTGTCAAGTCTCCTAAGCTTTAAATAACTTACCTCCCCGAGGAATGATCTAGTTTACCTTAAACTGTGAAAACTAAAAAGGCATCTAGGAAAGTATCTGTTGTTTTCAATGAGTCGGAAAACTACTAACACTGAAAATTGACATTTTTCACAACAGTCAGAACGTTGCACACAATGTCTAGTCCATATTCTAATGTCATCTTTGGCATTCTTCCTGTTTACATTGATTGTTTAAATTCCTACTAGATAAACTTGTCACTTCTGTAGTTCAGAGCTCTCGAGTACCAAATGCTTACCTTCATAGAACACCTAAATGGAAAAATGACCTAATAGGTAGTTTAAATTTACATATGGCTTTGGCACCTTTAAACTCCTAAATAGCTTACTTTTCTTAGCATCATCTTTAAAATTTGGGAACGTAAATAAATACCAGTGGGAATGTTGATTTCAAACATGACTCTTCTCTACTTAGAGCTGAATCCCTTTAAAATTAATTTCACACATACCAAAAAAAATTTGGATATTTAACCTATTTTATCCATTTTCTTAACATTTTTGCATTAATCATGCATTTAGAAGATAATCAAAAGACAAAATCTGATTCTCTAACCCTGCATGACCCTTTGTTGTTCATTCGCTCAGTTGTGTCCAACTCTTTGCAACCACATGGACAGGAGCACAACAGGCCTCCCTGCTCTTCACCATCTCCCAGAGCCTGCTGAACTCATGTCCATTGATTCAGTGATGCCATCTAACCACCTCATCTTCTGTTGCCCTCTTCTTTTCCTGCCCTCAATCTTTTCCAATGAGTTGGTTCTTTGCATCAGGTGGCTAAAGTATTGGAGCTTCAGCTTCAGCATCAATCCTTCAAGTGAATCTTCAGGATTGATTTCCTTTAGGATTGACTAGTTTGATCTCCTTGCAATCCAAGGGACTCTCAAGAGTCTTCTCCAACACCACAGTTCAAAAGCTTCAATTCTTTGGTGCTCAGCCTTCTTTACGGTTCAACTCTCACATCCATACATGACTACTGGAAAAACCATAGCTTTGACTATACAGATCTTTGTTGGCAAAGTAATGTCTCTGCTTTGGATAGCATAGTGTGAAGGTGACCTATTCATAAATTGACTCAAGCAGAATCTACTGGAGACCTGTTCTGAGCAGAATCATTTCCTACCCTTCTGGCTTCTTTCAGTCTGTAGAGGAAACAAACATGCAGCAAATAGGCATGTATTATAACAAGCAGTGGTAAACACAATGAAGAAAGAAATCCAGTGTGTGGGAGAGAAAAAAAGGAGGAAAATTTAATAGATGTGCAGAGGGCATAATATTTTTATCAAGGCACAGACCTTAGTGATGATGCCTTCAGATACAGTATGCAAACCTTCATTTTCCCAAAACTTAGCTCTTTTGCATTAGGGTTTTTTTCTTTTGTTTTTCTCTCCTTCATTGTGTTAATTCCCCATTTTGGGTTAAGCCCATGCATGAAAATATAGTTTCAGCACTTCACATGGACCTCAATCCTTGTATTCTTCGAAGAAAGAATTCAGCAAAGAGACGGAGGTAATGAAGTGGGTAGAGTGTCTATTAGAAATGAAGTATGTCAGGGAGTGTTTAACAGGAGGATTCCTACATGCTGTTTCTCACAAGTCTTTTGTTTGTTTTTAAGTGGAACAGCACGCTGCTGCCAGGAACTGAGGTCATTGTGTGAGACAGGCTTGACTCTCCGTTTAGTAAACATTCTCTTTACGACAAAACTGCTTAGTCTCGATCCCCTTTCTTGAGATACGGATTGGGTCCCCGTGTCTCTCTCTCTCTCCTCGGCTAATTCTTTGGAGCGCAGAGACCTGTCTTGCTCACTGTCCTGCCAGGGCTTCTAAGACTCTCTCGAGAAGGCACTCTGTGCTTTCACCCTCCTCGAGAGGGCACCCAGTGCCTTCATGAGAGACGCAAGTCCTATGACAAGGGCTTTATTGGTTTTCTGCATAAACCAAGGAGTATCAGCCTCTCTCTCTCTTTCATTTTCTTATAGTCACCTCCAGACCACCAGGTCCCGGTCCATTAAAGGACCCCAACAGAAGTACGTGTGGAAGAAGATGCTGGTGGTCTTGAAGTGAGCTGCATGCTTTTAGGGTGGCTGAATGGCAATCCACTCCAGTACTGTTGCCTGGAGAATCCCATGGACAGAGGAGCCTGGTAGGCTACACTATGGGGTCGCAAAGAGTCGGACACAACTGAGCGACTTCACTTTCTTTCTTTCTTTCTAAGTTGCATATATGGGGGCCATTTTCTGGGTTCCTTCTGGCCAGTCATCTTTCTTGTTGCCCATATTTGATCTGACTCAGGGCCCTCCCTAATGTACACACACACCTTTCAGCCAATTTGGATTCCATTGTAAAGATTTCCGGGAGGTTTGCAAAATGTATTATGGGCTGGCAACCTCTCCCTTTCCTGACCTCCAGGGATCTTTTCTGTGCTTGTGTTGTCTTGGAGGTCTCCTTGATCCCAAGAAAAATGTGGCCTCCTTATCTCTACTCAAAGAGACAAATTCCAGCTGCTCAGCATGGGGCCCATCTATCTCCTGTCTCAGGTCCAGATCTAACAATAAGCTCCATTCTTAGATTATAGACAATACATTATGTTTTTCAAAAAATCTTTACGTTCCTTTTTGGATAATCAATGTGTCTGATAAGGCATTGCAAACTCATGTTGCATTTAGATCAACTGAACAAAGTTGTGATGCTAAGAAACAGAGCTTGGTTTATTGCTGTTGGAAGGAAATAACATTGAATCTCTTATCATCTCACTTAACGGAGTTATTAATCCCTGTAGCTCATACCGTAAAGAATCTGCCTGCGGTGCAGGAGAGCTGGGTTTCACCCCTGGGTCAGGAAGATCCTCTGGAGAAGAGAATGGCAAGCCACTGCATTATTCTTGCCTAGAGAATCCCATGGACAGAGGAGCCTGGTGGGCTACAGTCTGTGGGGTCACAAAGAGCTGGAGATGACTGAGTAGCTAACGCTACACTAATACTTAAGTTGTATATTGAATAGCATTCTATGCTTGCTGTCATTTCCCAGGTCAGTCATGCTAGACAAAGAGTTGTCTTGGATTTTGTTCAATGAGATCCTTGTCACTCATCATTTACTGTCTATGTTTTGGGAAGAGTGTACCAGCAACTGAAGTAATCAAAGGAAATGGAAGCCCAGTTTCATTTTCGCATCTCAGTGTAGCCATAAAAAAGTATGGATACATTCAAGTAGACAGTAGTTAATAAAATGTTTCCTAGTGATTTGAGATTCAGGTCATTTTCTATTCCACTTGGTTGAATGATTTTTAGTTTGCTATATTTGTTCAGAAAGGAAGGGAAAGAATGTATTTTCATTTCTTTCCTAATTACTTCTTTTCACAATATAAAAAAAGTTGATCCTGTCATACCTTTGAAGTCTAGGACTAGCAATCATATTAAAATGTTTGATGATTTTTTGCTATTAGTTACCAGCATCCAATGATGTTGAAATATGGAAGCATATCTGGATAAATTATTGCTACTGTTTTTTTTCTTTTAATGTAGTGAGACTGAGAAAGCTTTTGAATGTCAAGTGGCTGCTCCCACAAAGTAAGCAAGAGGAACATTTCCATTGGTAAATTTGGGTAGTTCTGAAGTGGAAAAGGTTTAAGTCATTTTACTGTCAAGATGAAGATTTGGCCTTCAGGAAGCTTAATGGAGAAAAAGGAGGCACATGTTGAGAGCAGAAAGCAAAGTTTCTTTAGCAATAGTTTTAGTACTCTGATCTGTCCTGTGTGTGTCAGGTGGGAGGACTGATCTCCTTATTCAGGAAACGTTTTCTTAAGTGCCCGCCATGCTCCAACATGAGATGCAGTCATTAAAATGTATATGTTTACATTTACAGGACAAGAAAGAATAACACATTTGAGAACAAAATGGTCTTTATCTGAGATTTTTCAGAAAACTACTGTGTTTCTTCAGTTAGGAGTTTATAAGTTAAGCTTGGTAAAGTAGATTAGCTATGATTTGATAACTTTAAATAAAATGTTTAAGAAAAACATCTCCTTGAATCTTGGAGAGGAGACATTGGCATGATAATGTAAGTGGCTGAATTATTTTGAAATCTTATATTAATGTCTTTTAATTTTTGGCAATTGATTTGCCTTCCAAAATTAAGGCTAATGTTAAAATGAGTTTCTGAAGGTCATGCTGAAATTATAGAAAATTGACAACAGTGAGATATTAAAATATATTTACTTTCGTGAAACAGATTCTCCTTCTCTTTAGCTGTTTTTATGAAAATTTAAGTGAGAGAAGCTTGCTGAACCCCTTGAACCCTTGAGATACCAAGTAATTAAACAGTATGTCTGTCTAGAGTATTAGAAGTGGAAAGAACCTTAGACATCATATATCCATCCAAAAATCTGAACCAAAAAAGTCATTGATACACAGAGAGGTGAATAAACTTAGCATAGTTTGGGCAGTTAGTAGAACTGGATCTGGAATCCACATTTATTGGCTCCTAGTTCAAAGCTCTTTATTTGACACGAAGCATTCTCATACCTTCAAAAGTGGAAGCAGTGATAGATTTTCTGTTTTGGGGCTTCAAAATCACTGCGGATGGTGACTGCAGCCATGAAATTAAGAAGACACTTGCTTCTTGGAAAGAAAGCTATGACAAATCTAGACAATGTATTAAAAAGCAAAGACATCACTTTGCCAACAAAGGTCAAAGCTATGTTTTTTCCAGAAGTCATGTACAGATGTGAGAGTTGGACCATAAAGAAGGCTGAGCACCAAAGAATTGATGCTTTTGAATTATGGTGCTGGCGAAGACTCTTGAGAGTCCCTTGGACAGCATGGAAATCAAACCAGTCAATCCTAAAGAAAATCAACCCTGAATACTCTTTGGAAGTTCTAATGCTGCAGCTGAAGCTCCAACACTTTAGCCATCTGATGTGAGGAGCTGACTCACTGGAAAAGACCCTGATTCTGGGAAAGACTGAGGGCAGGAGAAGAGGGCAGAGGATGAGGTGGTTGGATGGCATCACTGATTCAATGGACGTGAGTCTGAGCAAACTCCGAGAGACAGTGAAGGACAGGGATGCCTGGCGTGCTGCAGTCCATGGGGTTACAAAGAGTCAGACACAACTTAGCAATTGAACAATAACAATTCTTACACCTCCTGCAGGCATATCTCTTTTTAAAAAAAAATTGATGCATAGTTTACGTACAATATTGTGTAAGTTTCAGGTATACAACAGTGATTCACAACTTTTAAAGGTTATACTTCATTTATAGTTACTATAAAATATTGGCTATATTACCTGTGCTGTACAATATATTATTGTAGCTTATTTGTTTCATCTATAGTAATTTGCACCTCTTAATCTCCTACCCCTCACCTTCCCTTTGCCCACTGATAACCACTAGTTTGTTATCTCTGAGCTTGTTCTTTTTTGTTAGATTCACTAGTTTGTTGCATTTTTGATTCCAAATATGTGATATCATATAGTATTTGTTTTTCTCTGTCTGACTTATTTCACTTAGCATAATGCCCTCCAGGTCCATCCATATTGTTGCAGATGGGAAGATTTTGTTCTTTTTTATGACTGAGTAGTATTTCATTGTGTATGTTATACACCACAGCGGCTTTATCCATTCATAGACACTGAGGTTGCTTCCGTATCTTGGCTATTGTAAATCATGCTGCTTTGAACACTGGGGTGCATGTCTCTTTTTTAGTTAGCATTTTCTTCAGACATACAGATGAGTGGAATTTCTGGTAGTTCTATTTTCAGTTTTCCTGAGATGCTTCCATTATGTTTTCCATAGTAGCTGTGCTAGTTACATTCCCACAAACAATGTACAAGCGCTCCCTTTTCTCCACATCCTTGCCAGCATTTGTTCTTTGTGGTCTTTTGGATGATAGCCCTTCTGTCAGGTATGAAATAATATCTCAGTGAAGTTTAGATTTGCATTTTCCTGATGATTAGCAGTGTTGAGCAGCTTTTCATATATCTGTTGGCCATTTGAATATCTTCTTTGGAGAAATCTCTGTTCAGATCTTCTGTCCAGTTTTCAATTGGGTTGTTTATTGATGTCTGAGCTGTTTATATATTCGTATTATTTACACATTTTTTCCCTCCTATTTAGTAGGCTGTCTTTTCATTTTGTTGATGGCTTTGTTTGTGCAAAAGCCTTTAAGTTTGATTACGTCCCATTTGTTTGTTTCTGCTTTGGTGTCCTTTGCATATCTCTTGATGAGTAAGTATTTCAATCTTTGTCTAAGTATTGGCTGTAGGGAAAAGCTGAATTTCAAATATTTTCTTCAAAGTATTCCTATAAATAAGGACATCAGCTTGTAAGTAAGTTAGAAAGAACTTATTTGTTCTTCAGTGCATTCACCACTATCTTATCCCTTTTGGTTGAAAACATTTTTATTTCATTCTTTTGTCTCTATTATATCTCCAGGAAGTCTTACGGGGTTAGTTGTATGTGGTGTTTAAATTATCAGAGTTTAAATTGTGAACTAAGAAAATCTTTGCCATAAATAATCTGACTTTCATTGACTTCTCTAAGGAGCTCCAAAATAGAATGATTGTTAGTGTCTAAATATCACTTCCTCCCAGTGTCAACAGAGGTTTTTCTCTTTTTTTTTTTCCTGTTTCTTATTGAGCAACTGATGCTGAAAGAAAATCATTCACAGGCAGTTGCTAGAATTTTTGTCTACTTAGTTTGCTAAGTATGTAAAAAACCTCTTTGCTTATTTAGTTTCTGGCTATAAAATAAAGGTCACTTTGAGTTATGCATTAAAACACTCATCAGAAATGTTTAGATTTGCTTCTTTCTTTTCTTTTGCCCTTCATTATCCTCAAATAGCACTGCCTGAAGGTGACTTTCCTGAAGTGTGAAGTTGGAGGATTAAAATGAATTCATCTTCTTTCTGGGAAAATGTGCTTTATTAGTGATGACAGGACATTTTAATATCTTCATTCTCTCCTTACCAAAGTGTGAACTCTTAATTCCATTTCCCCCTCAGATAAACAGCTATGTCTTCTAGGATTTGTGTAGATTTTTACCTTCAAATCTACTTTGCATCAGAAACTGACATTTGCCAACCCTTTTATTTGTGTAATTTGGTTATGGGTTCAGAGCCGGGATACTTAGACATTTGTGTGTGTCTGTGTGTGCGCGCGCGCATGCTTAGTCACTCAATCATGTCTGACTCTTTGTGACCCTCTAGGCTGTAGCCTGTCAGGCTCCTCTGTCCATGGGATTTTTCAGGCAGAAATACTGGAGTGAGTTGCCATGTCCTTCTCCAGGGTATCTTCCTGACCCAAGGATCAAACCGCATCTCCTGTGTCGCCTGCATTAGGCATCTAGAAGTAACAGCCTAAATATAAAAAATGATGAGTAGTAATGCAAGCCAGTGCCATCCCATTGGCCCAGTCTTTCCTCTTCCTGCAGTTCGTACTCTCCCTGTTCCCCATCGCATCTTAATCTCCATCATCCATTTCTCTGCCCCACTTTTACATATGAAATTTAGCTTCAGGGAAGTTAAGAAACCTTCCTCCAGTCACCCTGTTGGTGCAGGAGCCAGAGTTTGAACCCAAGCAGACTTACTCCTGAGCCCAAGTTCTGACGCCAGCATTACTAATTCTGTGACCACATGCAATTTATTTAAATTCCCCTGCCTTCATCTCTTCTTGTGTCAACTCAAGGTGTAATAATACTCGCCTCTTAGAGTTGAGAAGATTAACTGAGTTAATTAACACTTACATGTAATTCCTGGCAGTAAAAATAACCGTAAAGATCATAGTGATGATAATGATGATGACAATGAAGACGAAGGCTGTTGATTTCTAATATAATTGCTACAGTAACTAGGACAGATCATAATTAAGAGAAGCCAGTCTCAATCTATGAAAGAGAAAAGTTCCACCTTGCCAAAAATGAAGTCATATTTCCACTAAAAACAGAGCTTTCTGGGCTCTCAAGAATTGTTCTAAAGAAGTCGTCTGTGGAAAAACATAGATTTGGAGTCTTGGCTCCACAACACTGAATGTCTGCACGGAAGCGATGTAACCTGTTTAATATTCATCATCCATTGTACCGGGGCGTGTAGCACAGCCAAGCACACAGATGTCCTCCGTTCTTACAAGGCAGCTGGAGGAACCACGAGATAATTGAAATTGAGACACACATATGTGAGCACATTCTTTATCCTCTGTATAAAGAAATACTTTTCAGTGGGAGAAAAGGATATGACCTTAAGTCAGACTTATACTCTCTTCTTGTGGTCCAGCTGTAGGGGCTGCAGTATACTTTAGCAACAATGGGAAGTTTGAATTACTGAGTTGACGTTCTCTCTGTAACATGAATGGATATCTGAACAGAGTTAGAGAAACCATCATGACAGCCTGCAAGTCAGAAGGCTCTCATTGTCTCTTGCCCTTCTCCTTCAAGATAGCTCAGACAAGCATCTTTTCCTCGTATTACAGTATCTCAGGAAAACTATTTTGCAGTTAGGGATTTTAAAATAGTATAATTGTTACACCTTATGAAATAGGAATCACTAAAATACTAGGGCTATTATCAGAGGTAACTCTACCATAGATAGATAACCATATCCTTTTCCTGAAAGGATGCTGACATGTAATTCTTGAGAGATACCGGAATGAGCAATGTACTAGGTGGTCTGAGAGTTGATTAGCTGGGCTTCACAGCATTAAATTATACAGCATTTTAAAGAATAAATGGACAAATGACCAGGAGAAATGTAAACAATTATGACTTATCAGTTTAGCATTTTGATGTGTATATTATCTCCTTGTGAAAAAGTGTTAATGTTGAAATTGTCCCCAGGAAAGATTCACCTAGGGGCCAACAGAAGATTCTTAATAATTTTGCTTTTTCAAGAAATACTAAGTTGGCCAAAACGTTTGTTCAGGTTTTTCCACAACATCTTAGGAAAAACCCAAATGAACTTTTGGGTGAAACCAATATTTTAATCAGATTTTTTAATATATAGATATATATTCAGATATAAAATATGCATACCCATGTGTATATATGTATATATTATATTTACACTTTAGGTTTAAAATTAATATTTCCCCCTTTCTAAATAGTCTAAGAAAATAAGTCAAATATTGATGTTCACAATTATAGAATTAGATATAACAGTAAAATTTTGGAGCATCTAAAATATCCCCAAATAATCACATGGTCAGTCTTCCCACATTAACATGGGTTAGCTCTGACAAAACACATTCTTCACAAACTATGAGGGGTTCCTGAAGAAGCGTGGTTGAGTAGGGTTGAGAAGAAAGATGATGGCTCTGTAGTAGCACCAGTCTTTTATGCTGGGCTAGTTCTGATGGTTCTCATGGTCACTAAAGTCTGAGAAATGGTACTTTGATCCTCACTTAAAAAGAAAAACACCACCTCGTGGATTTCTGAGGGGACATGTAGTAAACTGTCCCAACATGATTTGACCCTTTTTCTTTTTTATTATTTTGCCTTTAGATATTTGAAAAACTATGGTTTTCTATGTGTTTATGATTATTATATCCTCTTTGTGGAATAAACCTTGTTATCTCTATGGAAATATCTCTTTCAGTCAGAATGAAGGAAAGAAGGAAGGAAGGAATCACATTTAATTCTCCTATAGATCATATAGTGTAAATATTAATCCCAAAAGTACATTAAAATTCAGAAAGTCTAAGTGACTTGCTGAAGGCCATGCAGTTAAAATGCTAACGTAAGTCTGTCTGACTCCAGAACTCGTGTGTTTGCCCCTACCTAGCACTCCCTCCACATTCTGCTCTGTGGGTATCAAGACAGATAACACGTCACTTCACGTCACTTCATTTCTCATGTCCACCTTGCTGACCTGTACAGACAGAAGTTGGTTCGAATGGTCTACAAAGTCCTTCCCAGCTCTCAGGTCTAGATATTAGACATGTTTGCTGCTGTTTCACCAACATCCAGCAGATGGCAGCACAGATCAAAGGCCAGCTCATCTAAATCCATCCACCTTATCATTGATATTTCAAACATCTGAAAATCAGATTAAAGTTATAGCTTCAGATTGTAAACACACATAAAATATATAACATCTCTATTATACATACAATATAGATATGAAAATGAAAGTGAAAGTTGCTCAGTCATGTCTGGCTCTTTGTGACTCCATGGACTGTATAGTCCATGGAATTCTCCAGGCCAGAATACTGGAGTGGGTAGCCTTTCCCTTCTCCAGGGGATCTTCCCAGCCCAGGGATCAAACCCAGGTCTCCCACACTGCAGGCAGATTCTTTACCAGCTGAGCCCACAAGGGAAGCCCAAGCATACTGGAGTGGGTAGCCTATCCCTTCTGCAGAGGGTCTTCCCGACCCAGGAATCGAACCAGAGTCTCCTGCATTGCAGGTGGATTCTTTACCAACTGAGCTATCACTACAAATATAAACATTTGCAACATTAATATATATAATTTAAAATTTATACCAAAACGCAAAGTATATAATTCACTCATTCAGTATTTACTCAACAGATATTAAGTGAAACAAAATTCTAAAGCTAGAGACACAGTAGTAAACAGACAACTAATTTTGCCCTTAGTGAGTCTGTGTTACTTTGAGGAGGCAACAGATGATTGAGTAAAAAGAGAGTATAATTATATATGGTATGTCAGTAATAAATACAAGATATTGAAAAATCAGAAGAGGGATGTTTATGTGGGGATGGAAGGTGTGCCTGTATCTTATTTACAAAAAAGATACATTAATGTATGCATTGTGTGTGTTGCTGTTGTTCAGTTGCTAAGTTGTGTTCTACTCTTTGCGACCCCATGGACTGCAGCACAACAGGTTTCCTTGTCCTTCAGTATCTCCCGGAGTTTGCTCAGATTTATGTGTGTTCAACTGGTGATGCTATCCCACAATCTCATTTTCTGCTGCCCTCTTCTCCTTTTGCCCTCAGTCTTTCCCAGCATCAGGGTCTTCTCCAATGAGTCACCTCTCCGCATTAGGTGACCAAAGTATTGGAGTTTCAGCTTCAGCATCAGTCCTTCCAATGAATATTCAGGGTTGGTTTGCTTTAGGATGGACTAGTCCCTTGCTGTCCAAGGGACTCTCAAGAGTCTTCTCCAACACCACAGTCCAAAAGCATCAATTCTTTGGTGCTCATCCTTCTTTATGGTCCAACTCTCACATCCATACGTGACTACTGGGAAAACCATAGCTTTAACTATATGGACCTTTGTCAGCAACGTGATGTCTCTGCTTTTCAATATGCTGTCTTGGTTTGTCATAGCTTTCCTTCCAAGGAGCAAATGTCTTTTGATTTCATGGTTGCAGTCACCATCTGCAGTGATTTTGGAGCCCAAGAAGAGAAAATTTGTGACTGCTTCCACTTTCCCCCCATCTCTTTGCCATGAAGTGATGGGACTGGGTGCTATGATCTTAGTTTTTTTAATGTTGAGTTTGTGTGTGTGCGTGTGTAATGTAAAAGCTGATTGAAAAGTGCAAGATACACAAGATACTATTCCTTTAAACCTGATGAAGATCAGTTAGTGAGAAAACTAAGGTAGAACCTATGACTAGATAGTGGTGTAGAGAATCTCTATAGAATATCAGTCCTACAGAATATTAGATCTAGAGCAATGGACTTTGGAGTGCCAATACTAGATCTTAAAAGACTGGATAGGTATTAGATCTGTAAGGGTGTTCCAGGTGGGTGAAATGAGAAGCAGTTTACATAAGAAAAGGTTTGTATCTGAAAACAAACAAAGTCCACTCTCTGTCCTGCATCTTATATGTTCAGATGAGTAGGGGAGACTCCTCCTCTGCAGGATTGCCTTGGCTCAGTCTCTGTGCAGACAACATAAGGATTCTGTTGCAGCCCCAGATAACAACCGGTTTGGTTTCAGTGGTGAATTATCATTCCTTAACCTCTATAAAGTTTGCTTACTGGTGCACCAGTTGTTAGCTTCCTTTGGAATCGTACTGTCCAAGAAAGACTAGTGCTGATACTGAGACTGACAAACCGTAAGCACCAAGTGTGGTAGCCTTAAAAACATACCACTCATGCTTATTGAATCCAAGTTGGTATTGCTCACTGCAGGAGAGGCCAGTCAATCGAGAGGCGAGTTGTTGGGGCAAGAAATAGGGACCGAGAAGATGGAAGACTCATGTTCCAAAGAACCGTCTTACCCGAGTTAGAATTCTGTGCGCTCAGTCTCTCAGTCATGTCTGATCCTTTGTGACCCCATGTACTATAGCCCACCAGGCTCCTCTGTCCATGGGCTTTCCCGGGCAAGAATACTGGAGTGGGTTGTCATTTCCTTCTCCAGCGGATCTTTCTGACCCAGGGATTGAATCCATGTCTCCTGTATTGGCTGGTGGATTCTTTACCTCTGAGCCAACTGGGAAGCCCAGTAAACACTTAATGAAGAGAAACCAACACATTAGAGTCTGAGGTACATTTTTGTTTGTCACTTTTCTAGAACAAGTCACACACAGGCGTATCCTGTGAGCATTAACCTGTTTAAAAATGTAGACAGTAAGACCTCAAACTGCCATTACTAAGGTTTTAGAAATTGTACCAGTTTCTGTTGAATTACTAATAAAATGGATAGAATTTCATATTAGGAATACTGGGCCTTGTTTTAGTGTCAGCTCTAAACTTTACCAAAGCTATATTAACTTCTGGAAACCTGAGTTTCTTTTCTATAAAATGAGGCTAAAAATAATGCTTACCCTACTTGTACCTCACAGATATGCTCTGAAGGTAACATAGGATCTGTAAATAAAAGAATTTGCATATTGTAAAATTCTATGGCAATCCAATGGGGTTCTTATGTAAATATGCCTTTGATATTAATGCCTGCTCCCCTGACTAGAAATGCTATTTTCCCCTGAAGTTCTCAACAAGAGAACTGAAAATACTAGCCTGTTTGGCCTCAGTAAGGTATGACTGTGCCCACAAGACAGCAAAGAATATGTGGAAACTTGGCATTGAACCCACCTCCTTAGGAAGATTCATGGAGAACTGATTATCACAATTGTTTATTTAATTATCTGTCTCTCCTGCTAGAGCAGCGATATGTCTGTCTTAGGAACTATTGTATCTCCAGTTCTAAACATAGGGTCTGTCATAAAGTAAGCTCTTAATTGTAAGAATGAAAAAAAATGAATGAAAAGCTGGATAGGTGGGTGGGTGGGTGGGTGGATAGATGGATAATCCTAGAAGCAGTTATCACTGCAGTCAGGGGGAAAAGTCAAAACCTAGTCCAAACCCATGATTACAGTAGCGCATGCTTGGTCACGCAGTTGTTTCCGAGTCTCTGCAACCCCACGGACGGTAGCCTGCCAGGCTCCTCTGTCCATGCGGTTTCCCAGGCAAGAATACTGGAGTAGGTAGCCATTTCCTTCTCCAGGACATCTTCCAAACCAGGGATCGAACCTGTGTCTCCTGCATTGCAGATGGACTGTTCACCGACTGAGCCACCAGCATAGCCCTTATGATTACAATGAGGTATCCTAAAAGAGAATACAAGGCTGGCACTCAATCATTTGACCTACCTTACCAACCATATCTGGGGAGTCTGTTCTTGGGTGACATGCCATAAGATGACAAGCACCAGGCAGTCAGACCATAGATTAGCAGAAATCAAACTCAGAAATGGGTCTGAGGTAGATATCTCAGCTCCCAGAATGGATATGGAATGCTTATCAATTAAAAAAAAAAAAAGGAAAACGAAATTTCATAAGTGAACTAAGGCAAAACCCTCAGACTTAGGAATTAAAGCCCAGGAGGAGGATCAGGATTGGGCCAAGCAAGAGCATCATTGTAAGAACAGGGAAATGATGGGAGGCTGGACCAGGAGATCTGTTTCAGGAGCACAGATGTGGCAACCAGCATGAGTGTGTTGGCCAGATAGGAGGAGGACACCCACAGTGACCCAGCCAAGGCTGACTTTGGAATTGGGGCAGAACAGAGTTGGCATGAGGGCAACACAAGTCAGAAGAGTGCCACACAGCTCATGGAGCCCAGGTGGCGGCTGCCATCTGCGTGTCCCCATCATCTGTCCCCACGGGTGTCAAGTTTTTCACTCTGTTATGAGACTCAAGGTCACATGCAGACTAATGGCTTGCAAAGAGTAAAGATATTTTACAAAACTATGCAGACACGTAGTTCCCAGGTTCTATGGTGCACCTAAAAAGCAGCGTGTGATTCTAGAGACCGAAATGTCAGCTCCTTTTCAATCCCACGGCAGCATTTTCCTGCTGCTTGTACCTCGGCAACAGATTTTCAGATTTTCCATAATTCTTGGCACTTACAATCAAAGTTGACCCCAGGCTCTTGCCTGACCTGGTGTAGGCTTGACCTGACAGAGACCACAGATTAGGTCATAATTTCCCGTTTCTTTCAGTGCCTCCACACTCTAGGATCTGTTTGACTGTTAAAGGAAAAAAAGAATAAACTTATTAATATTCCTCTAAATCTAGTTTAGATGATCACACGGAATGGGTGGGTGGCCATGGCTTGAGTGACAGGACTCACGATAAATGCAACTGGGAACAAAAATGATCTGGCAAACCCCACGCTTCATGCTTTGTCATGCTGTGAGAAACTCCACGGGGCTCAGAATCAGTATGGTACAGGATAAGTACGAAAGGCCAGATTTGAATCTATTACTGGAAAATGTCAAGAATGGGCTTTGATGGCCTAGATCAGTGTTTCAATTCTTCCTCCTGAATCTGAGCCGTTGTATGTCTTCAAAAACTTAACACATTTCTGAAAATGGCTGATGAGAGTCTGTACATACTCTGTGGTATGATACAATACACAGGCTTTAAGTTTTACATTTTTTCTAATAATCTATCAGATGAATTTGAGTGAACTTGGGGGGGCAGCGGAGGACAGGGGAGTCTGGTGTGCTGCAGTCCATGGGGGTCGCAAAGAGTCAGACACAACTGAGCAACTGAGCAACAGCAACAACAATGCGAATGAGAGTTGGAAAGGACAGGCTCCTGATTCAAATAGAAGCTTTTCTCTTTTTTGTTTCATCTACTCTTAGTTGTGGCATGTGGGATCTTTTGTGGCCAGCGCACAGACTCTCTAGTTGTGGCCTGCAGGCTCAGTAGTTGCAGCTTAGCTGTGACATGTGGGATTTAGTTCTGCCACCAGGGATCGAAGCCATGTCCCCTGCATTGCAAGGCAGATTCTTAACCACTGGATTGCCTGATGTTGTTTTTGTTGTTATTGTTGTTCAGTTGCTAAGTTGTGTCCGACTGTTAGTGTCCCTATGGACTGCAGCATGCCAGGCTCCCCTGTGCTCCGCTGTCTCCCAGAGTTTGCTCAAATTCATGTCCATTCAGTGGGTGATGCTATCTAACCATCTCATCTTGTGCTGCCCTCTTCTTTTGTTTTCAGTCTTTCCCAACCAGCAGGGTCTTTTCCAATGAGCTCTTTGCATCAGGTGGCTAAAGTATTGGAGCTTCAGCTTCAGGATCAGTCTTTCCAGTGAGTATTCAGATCAACTGGTTTGATCTCCTTGCAGTCCAAGGGGCTCTCAAGAGTCTTCTCCAGCACAATTTGAAAGCATCAATTCTTTGGTGCTTTGTCTTCTTTATGGTGCAACTCTCCCATCTATACATGACTACTGGGAAAACCATAACTTTGGCTATACAGACCTTTGTTGTCAAAGGGATGTCTCTGCTTTTTAACAGGCTGTCTAGGTTTGTCGTAGCTTTCCTTCGAAAGAGCAAGCATCTTTTAATTTCATGGCTACAGTCACTGTCTGCAGTGATTTTGGAGCCCAAGAAGAGAAATTTGTGACTGCTTCCAGTTTCTCCCCATCTATTTGCCATGAAGTGATGGGACTGGATGCCATGATCTTCATTTTTTGAATGTTGAGGTTTAAGCCAGCTTTTTCTTTCTCCTCTTTTACCCTCATCAAGAGGCTCTGTAGTTCCTCTTCACTTTCTGCCATTAGAGTGGTATCATCTGCATATCTGAGGTTGTTGATATTTCTTCCAGCCATCTTGATTCCAGCCTGTGATTCATCCAGCCTGGCATTTTGCATGATGTACTCTGCTTATAAGTTAAATAAGCAGGGTGACAATATACAGCCTTGATGTACTCCTTTTCCTATTTGGAACCAGTCTGTTGTTCCATATCCAGTTCTAACTGTTGCTTCTTGACCTGCATACCGGTTTTTCAGGAGACAGGTAAGATGATCTGGTACTCCCGTCTCTTTAAGAATTTTCCACAGTTTGTTGTGATCCACAGTCAAAAGCTTTAGCACAGACAATGAAGCAGATGTTTTTCTGGAATTCTCTGGCTTTCTCCATGATCCAGTGAATGTTGGCAATTTAATCTCTGATTCCTCTGCCTTTTCTAAACCCAGCTTGTCCATCTGGAAGTTCTCGGTTCATGTACTGCTGAAACCTAGCTTGAAGGATTTTGAGCATAACCTTGCTAGCAAGTGAAATGAGCACAGTTATGTGATGGTTTGAACAGTCTTTCACATTGCCCTTCTTTGGGATTGGAATGAAAATCAACCTTTTCCAGTCCTGTTGCCATTGCTGAGTTTTCCAAGTTTACTGACATATTACATGCAGCACCTTAACAATATCATCTTTTAGGATTTTAAATAGCTCAGCTGGAATTCTGTCACGTCCACTAGCTTTGTTCGTAATGCTTCTTTAGGCCCACTTGACCTCACATTTCAAAATGTCTGGCTCTAGGTGAGTGACCATATCATCATGGTTATCCAGATCATTGAGACCTTTTTTGTATAGTTCTTCTGTGTATTCTTGCCACTTCTAGTTAATCTGCTTCTGTTAGGTCCTTACTGTTTCTTCCTTTATTGAGCCCATCCTTGCATGAAATGTTCCCTTGGTATCTCCAGTTTTCTTGACGAGATCTCTAGTCTTTCCCATTCTGTTGTCTTCCTCTGCTGCTTTGCCTTTTTCACTTAAGAAGGCTTTCTTATCCCCCCTTGCTCTTCTCTAGACACTGCTTTCAGTGGCATATCTTCCCCTTTCTCCCTTGCCTTTCGCATCTCTTCTTTCCTTGGCTATTTGTAACACCTTCTCAGATAACCACTTTGCCTTCTTGTACTTCTTTTTCTTTCAGATGGTTCTGAAGTCTCCAAGTAGAAGCTTTTGTTCCCCCTCAGACCTAGGCAGTGTAATGGGAGAAGCTATTTGATGGCTGATAAGCCGGGAACTCGGTTCTTGATTTGAATGCAAGTCGTTGACCCAGGTTTTCTCCTCGGGTAGTATATGTTATGTGAAAGTGAACGTTGCTCAGTTGTGTCTGACTCTTTGTGACCCCACAGACTATACAGTCCATGGAATTCTCCAGGCCAGAATACTGGAGTGGGTAGCCTTTCTCTTCTCCAGGGGATCTTCCCAACCCAGGGATCGAACCCAGGTCTCCCGCATTGTGGGTGGTTTCTTTACCAGCTGAGCCACAAGGGAAGCCCAAGAATACTGGAGTGGGTAGCCTATCCCTTCTCCAGGGGATCTTCCCAACCCAGGAATCGAACCAGGGTCTCCTGCATTGCAGTCGTATTCTTTACCAACTGAGCTATGAGGGAATCCCCATGTCTTGAGATATCTAATACAAATGGAGTAAAAATGTTAGCGAACGGAAGTCTGTGTGCTTGACACACAGTGAGGCAAGACAACACTGATATGTCCCCTTATATTAGTTAAATGGTAGAAGGGAAATGCCGGAGAAGGCAATGGCACCCCACTCCAGTACTCTTGCCTGGAAAATCCCATGGATGGAGGAGCCTAGTAGGCTGCAGTCCATGGGGTTGCTAAGAGTCGGACATGACTGAGCGACTTCACTTTCCCTTTTCACTTTCATGCATTGGAGAAGGAAATGGCAACCCACTCCAGTGTTCTTGCCTGGAGAATCCTGGGGATGGGGGAGCCTGGTGGGCTTCCGTCTATGGGGTCGCACTGAGTCGGACACGACTGAAGCGACTTAGCAGCAGCAGCAGCAGAAGGGAAATGCGGTAATAAAAATTATGACAACAAAAATGTTTTTACACATTATGTAGTCTTTGCTACAGTTTGATCTCTGCTTCTTAGGAACTCAAAGTGTGGATCATTCTAGATATTGAAAGCCCATGTCCAGTAATTACTGAAAGAGTACAAAGAGTTATCAGTTCCTTTTTTCCATTTATTTTGGATGCATCTGAAAGTTTTATATATATATATGTTTTCAAATGGAGGTGGGAGATGATTAGAAGAGGTATCCATGGAATGTAATTAAGAGGCTAAGACCTTGTGATAAGGAGAGACTAAGGGACCTGAGTGAGTGGAACAGTTAAGTTAGTAAGAGATAAGAGTAACCAGCCTTGGATTAGTCTTGCCCACAAGAACAGACCCATCCCTTAGAAGGGATAAGCATGCAACGTGGACTTGGGAAATCCACCTGGGTCCATCATCATAACTTGTCTTGTTATTCTCTTCCTGTGGATATAGTTATTTCATGTACAGGTATGTTTGCTGCATGTGTTTTCTTTGTGGGGAAGGGAGGTGGTTCAGTTCAGTTCCATCACTCAGTCGTGTCCTCTTTGAGACACCATGGACTGCAGCACGCCAGGCTTCTCTGTACTTCACCAACTCCTGGAGCTTGCTCAAACTCATGTCCGTTGAGTTGGTGATGCCATTGAACCATCTCATCCTTTGTCATCCCCTTCTCGTCCTGTCTTCAGTCTTTCATAGCATCAGGGTTTTTTCCAGTGAGTCAGTTCTTGACATCAAGTGGCCAAAGTATTGGAATTTCAGCTTCAGCATCAGTCCTTCCAATGAATGTTCAGGACTGATTTCCTTTAGGATTGATTGGTTGGATTTCCTTGCTGTCCAAGGGACTCTAAAGAGTCTTCTCCAACACCACAGTTCAAAAGCATCAATTCTTCAGCACTCAGCTTTCTTTATAATCCAATTCTCACATCCATACATGACTACTGGAAAAACCATAGTTTTTACTAGAGCAACCTTTGTTGGCAAAGTAATGTCTCTGCCTTTTAATATGCAATCTAGTTTGGTCATAGCTTTTCTTCCAAGGAGCAAGCATCTTTTAATTTCATGGCTGCAGTCACCATTTGCAATGACTTTGGAGCCCAAAAAGATAAGTCTCACTGTTTCCATTGTTTCCCCACCAATTTCCCATGAAGTGAAGGGACCAGATGCCATGATCTTAGTTTTCTGAATGTTGAGTTTTAAACCAACTTTTTCACTCTCCTCTTTCACTTTCATCAAAAGGCTCTTTAGTTCTTCTTCGCTTTCTGCCATAAGGGTGGTGTCATCTGTGTATCTGAGGTTATTGATATTTATCCCAGCACTCTTGATTCCAGCTTGTGCTTCATCCAGGCTGGCATTTCACATGATGTACTCTTGATATAAGTTAAATAAGCAGGGTGACAATATATCACATTGATGTACTCCTTTCCTAATTTGGAACCAGTCTGTTGGTCCATGTCCAGTTCTAACTGTTGCTTCTTTACCTACACACAAATTTCTCAATGTTCCCTTGGTATCTCTAATTTTCTTGAAGAGAGCTCTAGTCTTTCGCATTCTATTGTTTTCTTCTATTTCTTTGAATTGATCACTGAGGAAGGCTTTCTTGTCTCTCCTTGCTATTCTTTTTTTTCATTGTTGTTCTAATAGTATCTTTATTTGTTTTTTAAATAGGATTTTTATTTTTTTACTTTACAATATTGTATTGGAAACTCTACATTCAGATGGGTCTATCTTTCCTTTTCTCTTTTGCCTTTCACGTGTCTTCTTTTCTCAGCTGTTTGTAAGGCCTCCTCAGACAACCATTCTGCCTTTTTGCATTTCTTTTTCTTGAGGATGGTCTTGATCACTGCCTCCTGTACAATGTCACAAACCTCTGTCCATAGTTCTTCAAGTACTCTATCCGATCTAATGCCTTGAATCTGTTTGTCATTTCCACTGTAGAATCGTAAGGGATTCTGATTTAGGTCACACCTGAATGATCTCTAGTGGTTTTTCCCTACTTTCTTCAATTTAAGTCTGAATTTTGCAATAAGGAGTTCATGATCTGAGCTACAGTCAGCTCTTGGTCTTGTTTTTGCTGACGGTATAGAGCTCCTCCATGTTTGACTGAAAGAATATAATCAATCTGATTTTGGTATTGACCATCTGGTGATGTCCATGTGTAGAGTTTTCTCTTGTGTTGTTGGAAGAGAGTGTTTGCTATGATAAGTGCATGCTCTTGGCAAAATTCTGTTAGCCTTTGCCCTGCTTCATTTTGTACTCCAAGGCCAAATTTGCCAGTTACTCTAGATATCTCTTGACTTCCTACTTTTGCATTCCAGACCCCTATAATGAAAAGGAGATCGTTTTGGGGTGTTAGTTCTAGAAGGTCTTGTAGGTCTTCGAAGAACCATTCAACTTCAGCTTCTTCAGCATTACTGGTTGGGGCATAGACTTGGATTACTGTGATATTGAATGGTTTGCCTTGGAAATGAACAGAGATCATTCTGTCGTTTTTGAGATTACACCCAAGTACTGCATTCTGGGTTCTTTTGTTGACTATGAGGGCTACCCCATTTCTTCTAGGGGATTCTTGCCCACAGTAGTAGATACAGTGATGGTCATCTGAGTTAAATTTGCTCATTCCATTCCATTTTAGTTCACTGATTCCTAAAATGTTGATGTTCACTCTTGCTTTCTGCTGTTTGACCACTTTCAATTTACCTTGATTCATGGATCTAATGTTCCAGGTTCCTGTACAATATTGTTCTTCACAGCATCGAACTTTACTTCCATCACCAGTCACATCAACACCTGGGTGTTGTTTTTGCTTTGGCTCTGTCTCTTCATTCTTTCCGGAATTATTTCTCCACTCTTCTCTAGTAGCATATTGGCCACCTACCAATCTAGGGAGTTCATCTTTCAGTGTCCTATCTTTTTGCCTTTTCATACTGTTCATGGGGTTCTCAAGGCAAGAATACTGAAGTGGTTTGCCATTCCCTTCTCCAGTGGACCACGTTCTGTCAGAACTCTTCACTCTCTAGGGAGGTGGTTAATATTCAGTATATCCTGAATCCTCCCTCCCAGTGGTCAGACTCAACAAGTCCCTCCTGCTCATGCAGATTCCCCGAACTCCTTCCTGGAGACATGCTTCAGTTTACCCAAGGTCAGGACTGGAGATTTTCTTGTTGATTCTCGACAGTGGCCCATCTGGGGAAATGTCTATTTAATTACATGCTGATTACATGCCATCAAATGGGGGGTGTGAAGAGAGTCTTCATGGCTTTTTACCATGGGAAGTCATACCCCTTTTCTGTGAGGCCCTGAACAGCATTCAGACAGAGTCCATTCATTCTGGGGTGGTCCAACCATGAATGGCCCCCAAACCAGGCATTAGTGACTGACCACTGTAAGAAAGAGAAACCAGATTTTAATAGACCCTGGAAAAGAAATATCGCTTGTTCTTTGTACTTTGCCCTTGCCTCCTATAAGAAATGTGTCCTTTGATTTAAAAGTTTTGAAAGAATTCTGGTTTGCCAGAGTTGAACTTGGCGTTTCTTCTCATTTTTTATTTGCTTATCCCAGTTTTCCATCCTGTTGCCGATGGTGCCCATTTACTGTATTCAGTACATAGTACAGAAGATATCATCCGCATGACTTAGCTCACAGTTAGTGCTAATTGTCAGTACTTTTTAAATGTATGGTTTTGATTTAGCAGTCTTCATTATTCACTGTTAAGACACTGTTCAAAACTAGTATTGATTTCTCCACACACACACTCAGTTTTCAGTTACTAACAATTGAGATAAATCAGAGTCTCACTATCAAGTGTCTGACTCAGCTGTTTCTTTCTCTCAGTTTTCCTGAGATGTAGTAGTCCTGTTGCTCTGGTATATCCTTGAAAGATACACAAAAAGGGGAAAAACAGATTGCTCGGTGGATATTATAAATCAGGGTATTGGTCCATAAAGCTTTGTGTGCTTGGCTGCTCTAACTTATTAGATAAAGTCGGGGACGTTGACATGTAAAAAACACAATGTGTCTGTCTTTCCAAGACCATCTACAGAGTTGAAAGACAGAAACTACGAGCTTGATTACATCAAAACTGATCATCCTTTTGAAACCTTCCACATAGAGAATGTTTTCTGCCTGGAGATTTTATGATGGAGCTAAATATAAGTCATGGTCTGTTGGAGGGTTTTAATAAAAATAAGTGTGAGTTTCATCAGACTATAGAAGGGGATCTGCTCAGGAACCATGGAATTAGATACTATTATGACTCACACATCCCTGCTTTGATAAATTTCTGTTTTAATGTCAGTCAGTTGGTGATTAATTTCAGACTTGTCATTTTCTGTATTTGCATAAGGTCCAGCCATGAGCGACTATGCAAATGCTTTCCTTTAATTAAATTTCACTGTATTGCCTATAGTGGTAAAGAAATGATATTGTAGTAAATATTTCCAGTAGAAATTAAATATGTGCAAATATTACTATAGTAATGAAAAACAATCACATGAGAAGCTCTACTTATTCCTCTGCTTCCAAAGGAAAAGATCAAAAGAAAAAGCAAAGTCTACATTTTTGTTGGGTAGAGATATAAACATATTTTTAGTGGTTGGAATGTAAAATATTATTTTTGTGTCAACTTCAAATGTTACAAATGAATCTTTTAGAAAGAGAAAAATCACCCTCTCTTCTACTGTTAACTCTTAATCATACATAAGCTTTGAATATTTTAGGATATTTATTTTAGCCAATAAGGACTGTCTTTGGGGAAAATTGAGATGGTTTAGTTCACATACTAGTAAAAATTAAAAGACATTTTCTGCACTGATGCTTTGCACTGTATTTTTTAAATAGATTAAATAATAATCATAGGGGTGTCAGAATCTTTCTTGGCGCTCTGTAGCTGAACAAATTAACTCAAACTTAGTGGCTTAGAATAGCATTCAAGTATCTTCGAATTCGGTCAGTCAGAAGTCCAGGCAGTTTGGCTGGGTTCTCTGCTTAGGGTATTACAGGGTTGAAATCAAGGTGTCACCTGGTCTGGACTCTTACCTGGATTCACTAGGGAAGAATTTGCTTCCAGACTCATTTGGGTTATTGACATAGCTTAGTTCCCTGCAGCTAACAGGACTGAGGCTTCTGCTTCCTTGTTAGCTGTTGGCCAGGGGTTTTCTCAGCCTCTGGAGGATAACTATTCCTTGGCTCTGGCCTCCTCCGTCTTCAAAAATAGCAATGGCATGTTGACTCCCTCTGTGCTTCTGGTCTCTCTAACTTCCTTTCTGCCTTTGAAAGGGTTCATGTGATTAGATCAAGTCAAGATGATAATGTTCATGGTCTAAGGTCACCCTACCTGAGACTAACTACAGCTGCCTAATTTTTTTTTCCTTTCTAAACGGGCTCAGTGGTAAAGAGTCCTCCTGCCATGCAGTAGACGAGGGTTCAATCCCTGGGTTGAGAAGATTCCCCTGGAGAAGAAAATGGCAACTCACTCCATTATCTGGAAAATCCCATGGGCAGAGGAACTTAGGCTACAGTTCATGGGGTGGTAAAAGAGTCGGACATGACTTAGCAACTCAACAACAACAACAATTATTTTTACAGCAGCACCTAGATTGTTGGTTGATTGAATAACCATGGGGCCATCTTTAATCTGCCTACCACAAAACTCTTGTAAATACAGCTTTCTGAACGCTGTCTTCAGCTTGGTGAAAAATAAACTGCCTATAAATTCCAGTCTTGCAGACACAAACTTCATCACTTCAGCAAATATGCAGTACATTATTTAAGAGGAATTTGGAAAAGTTTGATGTTTTTTATTAAACCACAAATGTGAAATAAGTTACACTTTATGGGGAATGAAGAAAAGAATATTACTTACGTTAACTAGGACTTTAAAGGCACTTGATTTTTGTAACCTTTCCAAGTGACTCAAATGACATTATAATAATACATTATGAAATTCACCAACCCCAAAACTGTCCACTCTAGTATTATGGGAAGAATGGCAAATCTGTTTTTAAAAATTTAGCACATCAATCTTCGGAACATTTATTTCCTCTATTGTTCTCCTTTAAAGGGACACATGGTTGTTAAAAATACTGGTCTCATCAAAACATTTATGTAACACAATGGAATGAAAGAAAAGATTATTTTCTATAAAAATCAGCATATTGCCTGTGCCATTCAGCACCTCTACCCAAGGTCACAGTGAGAGCAACCTGGGATTTCCAGCATTTTCTTTTAAAAGAGATTCACAAAATAAGATTTTCTTTAAACCTTTATTGCTAACCTCTTTGTATTTTGCATTAATATGGTAAGAAATTTACTGTTTAATTCCCAAACAGAGATGCAGAGCAATTGGTCTGAAATCCTTTGTAGATGGTGCCTGCTGCTGCTGCTAAGTCGCTTCAGTCGTGTCCGACTCTGTGCGACCCCATAGACGGCAGCCCACCAGGCTCCCCCGTCCCTGGGATTCTCCAGGCAAGAACACTGGAGTGGGTTGCCATTTCCTTCTCCAATGTATGAAAGTGAAAAGTGAAAGTGAAGTCGCTCAGTCATATCCAACTCTTAGCGACCCCATGGACTGCAGCCCACCAGGCTCCTCCGTCCATAGGATTTTCCAGGCAAGAGTACTGGAGTGGGGTGCCATTGCCTTCTCCAAGATGGTGCCTAATGGAGGAAAAAAATCTTTCCCTGAGTAGAATCTCTCAACAGTGAGCCTAGTGGAGTCACCATTGCTCCATGTTTCTCAGTCGTGTAACAATTTGACCCTTGTAACAGTAGCCTAAGAGGGATATTTCCACTTGCCTTGCTTCTCTGTGAAAGGTGTTCCAGGGACTAATACCTAATACACACAGAGGGTTAGGAACTCAACTGGCTAGTGGTAAATGTGTAGTTTGAACCCAGAGAATCTGAACTATTGATCACTATGTTATAGCTGTTCTGAACAGCATATTAGTTTAAATGTCTTCAGAAAACAGCACTATTTTAAATGCTCATTTGCCCCCATTGGGAGTCCTTGAATACAGAGCTCTTCTCCAGGTCAATCGAAAGGAGCTAATGTTAAGGAAGGCATTTTTCTAAATTTTATGATGTCCTCAATCCGTAAATTTATGGCACTAACTCAAAAGTTATATATCTTCAATAATTACAAATAATATTTGCAACACTATACAAAGAGATTTTGCATGTAATCCTCTTAATACTATGAGGATTGAAATATTAACTGCATGTAAAATAGTGTGCACATTAAAAATATTGCTTCTTATTGTTTTATCACTGCTTCTTTTGCATAGTATTTAACCATCTCAATAAATAAATAAATTGGTGTTATTACCATTTTACATTCTAAGGCTCATACTCTAGGAAGTTACAAGACTCACTTGTGTTTACAGTATCTGATAATGAGCCTCAATAATGGGAAGGAAAAGGAGGGATAAAATAACAAAAGGAAAAACCATCTATAAAGCACTTTGAAAATATTTTCTATGTTGAGTCTTGTTATTTAATCAATGTTAGTTACTGTTTATGGACTGTCTAGACCCTTAACTGCTCTTTTTCTCTATTTTCAGACACAATTTTTGTCGATTTTATAGCTTATTAAGGAGAGGAAATGAAAAGTTTAAATAAGCCTACTTTATAAAACAAATTTGAAATGGAGGGAGATAAAAATTAGAACTGTCTGCAGGCTTTTTCATTCTTGTTCTTCTGTTACTGTTCTTTTTAGGGCTCTGCTATTGGCTGCGAAAGGTTCATAAGTACTATAGAACGAAGGCCCACACATAAGCCTTTAAGGGTGTGTGTTTATGTGAATCTGTATGAAATTAAATTACTAAAAATTGTCAACACTGGCTGAAAGAATGGCTCAAAACCATTTGAGTATCCAGAAGTCCAAGTGATAAACTAGTAGGTATTTGGAACCAAGTATGTTAATATATTTGGAACCCAAGTAGAGCAACCTGGTATCAAACCATAATCAGACTGTCCTCCAAAGGGAGGGTGGTGAGCCGCCATCGAGTATTCAGGAACTCAAAGATGCTGGAACAGGGACTTCCCTGGTGGTCCAGTGGTTAAGACTCCATGTTTCCAGTGCAGGGGGATTGGGTTCAATTCCTGGTGGGGGAACCAAGATCCCACATGCTATGTGATGCAGCTGGAAAAAAAAAAGAATGATGCTGGGACAGCCAAATAAAAATCAGATGATATTATCAGACAGGAGGTGGCAAGTCCTTGATAATGACTCCAGATCCAAGAAGCACACTGTGGTTTCCCAGCTTCAGCACCGTGTGTGAGGTGTGTTCATCAAGGCCTGAGGCAACAACCAGAATCAACTGAAGGCATCATAAGTTAGAGTTAATCCATGTTTGAACCATTATTTAATATTGGTTGAAATGTATTACCAAGTCTCTTTCTCTGATGTAGGATCAATTTGCTTCTTTGTAATTCTGATATCCACAATGAGAAATCGCTCTTTAGATCTTTGGGGAATTATGCCTGCATTGCTTAATTATGTATCCAGAGTTATCCAAATGAACAAATTTATCACTGAAAGACTATCAAAAGAAATTTAGGGATATGGGTAACCATGTCTTTCCCTCTTCAGTTCAGTTGCTCAGTCGTGTCTGACTCTTTGCGACTCCATGAACCACAGTATGCCAGGTTCCCTGTCCATCACCAACTCCCGGAGTTCACCCAAACCCATGTCCACTGTGTCGGTGATGCCATCCAACTATCTCATCCTCTGTCGTCCCCTTCTCCTCCGGCCCTCAATCTTTCCCAGCATCAGGGTCTTGTCAAATGAGTCAGCTCTCCACATCAGGTGGCCAAAGTATTGGAGTTTCAACTTCAACATCAGTCCCTCCAATGAACACCCAGGACTGCTCTCCTTTAGGATGGACTGGTTGGATCTCCTTGCAGTTCAAGGGACTCTCAAAAGTCTTCTCCAACACCACAGTTCAAAAGCATCAGTTCTTCAGCGCTCAGCTTTCTTTATAGTCCAACTCTCACATCCATACATGACCACTGGAAAAACCATAGCCTTTACTAGACAGACCTTTGTTGGGCAAAGTAATGTCTCTGCTTTTTAATGTGCTGTCTAGGTTGGTCATAACTTTCCTTCCAAGGAGCAAGCATCTTTTAATTTCATGGCTGCAATCACCATCCACAGTGATTTTGGAGCCCAGAAAAATAAAGTCAGCCACTGTTTTCACTGTTTCCCTATTTGCCATGAAGTGACGGGGCTAGATGCCATGATCTTCGTTTTCTGAATGCTGAGCTTTAAGCCAACTTTTTCCCTCTCCTCTTTCACTTTCATCAAGAGGCTCTTTAGTTCTTCGTCACTTTCTACCATCAGGGTGGTGTCATCTGCATATCTGACGTGATTGATATTTCTCCTGGCAATCTTGATTCCAGCTTGTGCTTCTTTCAGCCCAGCACTTCTCATGATGTACTCTGCATATAAGTTAAATAAGCAGGGTGACAATATACAGCCTTGACGTACTCCTTTTCCTATTTGGAACCAGTCTGTTGTTCCATGTCCAGTTCTAACTGTTGCTTCCTGACCTGCATACAGATTTCTGAAGAGGCAGGTCAGGTGGTCTGGTATTCCCATCTCTTTCAGAATTTTCCACAGTTTCTTGTGATCCACACAGTCAAAGGCTTTGGCGTAGTCAATACAGCAGAAATAGATGTTTTTCTGGAACTCTCTTGCTTTTTCGATGATCCAGCGGATGTTGGCAATTTGATCTCTGGTTCCTCTGCCTTGTCTAAAACCAGCTTGAACATGTGGAAGTTTAAATGTGTAAATTCACTCTGTGTTTTCTGCATTAAAAAGCTGTATCCAGGGACCAATTCTGTCTATCCTGGTGGTCCAGTGGTTAAGATTTCACCTTCCAATGCACATGGTGAGGGTTCAGTCACTTTGCCTTTGAGTATTTCAGTGCCAGCCAATGATCACTTCTCACAAATTGATAGGCAAAGAGAATTATTTGTTACCCTGTCCAACATGGAATCTCCTAGTCTGAAGTAATGGAAATTGGGTTCACAGTTTACAGAATTCTCAAAGGAATTCTATCATGCCAAAACAGTTTCATGCTATTTTGCATTAACAAAATGTTACTAGAATTGGAAGGATAGAATATACTGAAGAGGAAACAAATGCTGTTTTTCTTTTACTGAATACTTCTGTTTAGCTTTCTTTATTTTGGTGCTGAATTCTAGTCAGAAATTTCAACTTCCACTTTGTCACAAACTGAAAAAGAAAATTCAAATTATAATGAATTGAATGGTACCCAGCTGAGGCTTAAAATGTGTAATCTGTACCAAGAGATCAAGAAAGCTAAGCACAAGCTTTGTGTCAATGTGACCAGCTTTCCTTTCTCTTGAAATAGTACCTAGAACAAAGATGCACAGTGATGCAAATACTCACGTGTGTTTTGGTAAAGAATCTACAAGGTGACATCTCTGTTCTTTTTCGAGGGGCCTCAGGAGAGAGATGCTCGTGTGTGTTGATTTGCTCAGTTGTGTCCAACTCTTCGATTCTGTGGACTGTAGCCCTCCAGGCTCCCGTGTCCATGTTCCCAGGCAAGAACACTGGAGCAGGTTGCCATTCCGCTTCTCTGGGGGATCTTCCTGACCCAGGGATCGAACCCCAGCCTCCTCTGTCTCCTGCTCTGGCAGGCAGATTCTTTACCTGCTGAGCCATGAGAGAGACCCTGGTAGGGAAATGAGGAATATTCTACTCAAGTAAACTGAGCTGTAAAGTCTGGGAGTGGGGCCACCACAGTCGGTGCTAACTCACGTTTCTTCGTGCAGTACCCTGCCCAGACGCTACATTTCCAAATGCACGGCTTTTCCAGCGAGACTCATTTTTAAGTTCTCCTCACACCTGCTATGGCTTTTAACACAGCTGCTTTTAAAAGACACCGAAATTGGAGACCAGCTGTGCTCTTTCTAGCGTCCCGTCATGCTCAGGACTGGGTCTGTACAATCCTATCTAATCGGCTTAAGAAAAATCTTTCAAAGCTATCATAGAGAACTGCTAGTTTTAAAGGTCTATGGCCTATTTTTCCATAACTGAAAAACAAATGACTAAACCCTAATCTTTCCCAAAGGATGTGTGAGTGGATACCTTTGGGCTTTCCCAGCAGCGTCTGTCCCAGAAATGGACGTGAACGGTGAATGTTGAATCCGTTGTCACTGAAATTGGATGGACAGGATTTTCACAACAGAACTGAGATCTGTACTTTAGAATCAGATTAGCTAGTGGGATGTGCTTGATTTGGAAAGAGGTGATCTCTTGGTGATGAAGACAAAACCCTTAGCCTGAAACAGTTAGCAACTGGTATGCTGTCAACTGAGTAGGTGGCTTTGAGGCAGCACAAAAGCTTTTTAAAGGGTGTGTAAGTGGCAATTTCCTGCTGTTCTCAGCTCAACTGACTTATTTCAGGAAGATTCCTATGACCCAGAACCTGGTGAGGTAAAACTTTATTATCTCCTCTCATCTAAAATAGTGTTTTCTGTGGAGCAGATGATCAATTTTTATGTCTTTCCAGCCCTGGAAATTTAATTCATTTTTCTCATCAATGGCATAAAATATGAAACACCCTTAGAATGAAGCACCTGACTTACATTCTTTCACTAACCGCTTTTCAGTATCTTGAACACGGACTCAGATACCTCTTTAACCTGTAATTCAATGGATATTCTTTTCTCTGTAGTTGTAAAGAAAGAAAATCTCATCTGATAGAGTAACACAGCCAAGTAGAAACTTGTACAGAGAACAGAAACAGTCTTGTTCCAATTACATTTTGAAAACTATAGGTACAATGTTGACGGTTATATGGGATATTTCAGCACAGTCAAAGCAAGTAAGGTAAGCATAATATGGAGATAAATAGGAAATAATGGTGTAGAAATACTGTCAGTGGACATGAGTCTGAGCAAACTCTGGGAGATGGTGCAGGACAGGGAAGCCTGGTGTGCTGCAGTCCACGGGGACACAAAGAGTCAGACACAATTTAGCAACTGAACAGCAAGAAGAAATACTGCCAATGGAAGTTGGAGTTAAAAACTGGTTTCTAAGAGTCAACATACTTTAAAATCTGAGGAGAGAATATTAAATGACCCTGTAGCTAGTTACTAAAAAAAAAAAAAATAGGTTCATGTTACTCACGTACATATTTCTATGATCATGCCAAAAATGCCTTGAGTAGAGATAGACTCTCTAAAAACAAAAATGGACTCTAGAGTTACTAGAGACATGTACTGTTCCTTCTTGTGTATTTCATCTCAAATATATTAAGGCTATTTCTATCTGATGACTTATGCTTCTAATGCTTCTTCAAGCCACTCTTCTTTATTTAAGTGCTAATTAAGATTGTTCAGATTTTTAGATATCCCTGTGAATACCTCCTGGAGGAGGAAATGGCAACCCACTCCAGTATTCTTTGCCTGGAGAATCCCGTGGACAGAGGAGCCTGACTGGCTACAGTCCATGGGATCAGAGAGTCTGACACAACTAAAGCAACTTCAGTTCAGTCGCTCAGTTGTGTCCGACTCTCTGCGACCTCATGAATCACAGCACACCAGGCCTCCCTGTCCATCACCATCACCCAGAGTTCACTCAGACTCACATCCATCGAGTCAGTGATGCCATCCAGCCATCTCATCCTCTGTCGTCCCCTTCTCCTCCTGCCCCCAATCCTTCCCAGCATCAGAGTCTTTTCCAGTGAGTCAACTCTTCGCATGAGGTGGCCAAAGTACTGGAGTTGCATCTTCACCATCATTCCCTCCAAAGAAATCCCAGGGCTGATCTCTCAAGAGTCTTCTCCAACATCACAGTTCAAAAGCATCAATTCTTTGGCACTCAGCTGTCTTCACAGTCCAACTCTCACATCCATACATGACCACTGGAAAAACCATAGCCTTGACTAGATGGACCTTTGTTGGCAAAGTAATGTCTCTGCTTTTCAATATGCTATCTAGGTGGTCATAACTTTCCTTCCAAAGAGTAATCGTCTTTTAATTTCATGGCTACAGTCACCATCTGCAGTGGTTTTGGAGCCCCAAAAAATAAAGTCTGACACTGTTTCCACTGTTTCCCCATCTATTTCCCATAAAGTGATGGGACCAGATGCCATGATCTTCGTTTTCTGAATGTTGAGCTTTAAGCCAACTTTTTCACTCTCCTCTTTCACTTTCATCAAGAGGCTTTTTAGTTCCTCTTCACTTTCTGCCATAAGAGTGGTGTCATCTGCATATCTGAGGTTATTGATATTTCTCCCAGCAATCTTGATTCCAGCTTGTGCTTCTTCCAGCCCAACATTTCTCATGATGTACTCTGCATATAAGTTAAATAAGCAGGGTGACAATATACAGCCTTGACGTACTCCTTTTCCTATTTGGAACTAGTCTGTTGTTCCATATCCAGTTCTAACTGTTTCATGGAAAGATGGGCTCAATAAAGGACAGAAATGGTATGGACCTAACAGAAGCAGAAGATATTAAGAAGAGGTGGCAAGAATACACAGAAGAACTATACAAAAAAAGATCTTCACGACCAAGATAATCACGATGGTGTGATCACTCACCTAGAGCCAGACATCCTGGAATGTGAAGTCAAGTGGGCCTTAGAAAGCATCACTAAGAACAAAGCTAGTGGAGGTGATGGAATTCCAGTTGAGCTATTTCAAATCCTGAAAGATGATGCCGTGAAAGTGCTGCACTCAATATGCCAGCAAATTTGGAAAACTCAGCAGTGGCCACAGGACTGGAAAAGGTCGGTTTTCATTCCAATCCCAAAGAAAGGCAATGCCAAAGAATGCTCAAACTACCGCACAATTGCACTCATCTCACATGCTAGTAAAGTAATGCTCAAAATTCTCCAAGCTAGGCTTCAGTAATATGTGAACTGTGAACTTCCAGATGTTCAAGCTGGTTTTCGAAAAGGCAGAGGAACCAGAGATCAAATAGCCAACATCTGCTGAATCATCAAAAAAGCAAGAGAGTTCCAGAAAAACATCTATTTCTGCTTTCTTGACTATGCCAAAGCCTTTGACTGTGTGGATCACAATAAACTGTGGAAAGCGACTTAGCACATGAATAATAAAAATAACATACATTTCTTTAAGTGGATGCAAAGGCAAAGTTATCAGTCAGCAAGGATGCCTATGCCCCATAGTGGACAGTGGTCCCTTGGCTCTAGCTGGTGGTTAAAATGAAGGATTGATGGACTCACTTTAGTGGTTCACCCAAGATTTCAGAAAGCACAGGAAATACTTGTCTTTGTGTGAAATTTCTTGATTTTTTTCAACTGTTGGAAGGCAAACCAAGGAAATGAAGTTTCCCTCAGTCTAGATAAATCTCTTGTTTTGTTCAATAAAGTGCCAAGGTTCAGAAAAATAATTGCAAGAACTGCCCTTTGTTGCATGGGTATTTAGGGTCAGAGCCCAGATCTGAATGGAACCTCCAGATTCCCACCTTGAGCTCTTTCACACTTGATTATGAAGTTCAGGGAGGTTGTTTAGAAGTTTAGAAGCTAAAGGCTTTCAAGTTATATTATTCAAGGAGCTAAAGTACACTATGTTGTTGTTTAGTTGTTAAGTTGTGTCCGACTCTTTAGCAACCCCATGGACTGTAGCCTGTCAGGCTCCTCAGTCCATGGGATTCTCCAGGCAAGAATAGTGGAATAGGTAGCCATTTCCTTCTCCAGGGGGTCTTCCCCACCCAGGGATCAAACCTGAGTCTCCTGCATTAGCAGGCAGATTCTTTACCACAGAGTCACCAGGGAAGCCCCCCAAAAGTAAACTGTATTTCCTTTAAAATACCTCAAGTACTTAAATTTTCCTGAATCTGAAACTATCTCATTTATTTTCACCAAATCAGTGAATAATCAGTAATATATATTGAAAATTATTTTCATGCTTAGCAATTTAAAAATTACTTTGACAGAACATTAACAGGAAGCAAAGTGTTTGAAAGTCTAAACACTGGGAATGGGAATTTGCATTCTTCTTAAGAATGATCTTTTTAAAAATAAAAGCAAACTCATTGTTTAAAATTACAGAATTTTTTGGGATAAATATATTGTAATTTGAAAAAATCAAGAACTATGTTTCTCCTTTTGTAATAATTTTCTTACCTTAATAATCCCTGTTCCAAAAAATTATTAATTCAAAAAATACCCAGCATTATACCATCTGATGACCATTCAGGATGTTGTGTGTGTGTATTTAAAATATCTTAACCTGTAGGTGTCCATTTAATCTCTTATACCCAAGAACTGTCTACATTATTCAGTTTTGCTTATAAAGAGGTTTTTATGTGCCATTATGTTCAGATAATTCAACTGATAACTTTTTACACTTTGATCATGATAATCTCTTGACTTGTGATTATGATTTTGCTACTTAACAGCACAGGACTATAGCTATTTTTTTTTTTTTTTTACAACAGTAGAATTAGAGTTTAAGGTGGAGAAAAGCAGGGAGAGAAAGAAGGTGGTTTCTAGCATTTGAAAGTTTTTACTGTGCCCGAGTAGCTAAATCTATTACAATTGTAGTCTGTCTGTTCTCGATGTAACAAGTCCTGTGCTAGGCATAAAGGCTACAGAAGTAGACACGTCATCTCTGTCCACAGTACAGTAACACGAGTGGAGATTCACTTAGAAACTGGAAGAAATGATGTTTTCTTGGAGTAAGAACTATTTGTCCAGAAAGGTGACCAACTTTTCTGTAAGATATTTAACCTCTCAGTGAGGAAGATTCTAAAACCCAAGCTGGAGATCTTTCAGAATCACATGAATAGATAACTGTATTTTTGTGAATAGTTTAAACATTCAGTCTTGCTTACAATAAGGCAGTAAGGCTAGATAACTTATAGTGATGACATGGTTTTTGTATTTTTAACATGATCAAAAAAACGTTAACTGAAAAGAATACAGTGACAAAGTCTATATAAAAACTTGCTAAACTTCAGCAGCTATCTGAGAAGTTCAAAATAAGCACATTTCACTCAAATTATTATAAAAACACTTAATTTGATAAAAATATTTTGGTATAAGTATAGAAAATGCATGAGCTTTCCATTGCTGGCAGCAGTGTAAATTTAGTGAGCCATTTTGGGGAATGGAATTCAGCAGTGTTTCAGTTTTTAAATTTATGATAAAATAATTTTGTCTCTCAATATCTGATCTAGAATATAAGATGGTCATCACTGCATTTCTCTTAATAGCAAGTCATATTAACACCCTAAGTGTCTTACCAGCAGGGAAAAATTCAGTAGCTTATGGCAACTCTTTTATGGACTCCTCTGCAGCCACTAAAAATGTCAGTAATCCATATTTCCTTAACTAGAAAGACCTCAAAGACAGTGATCTTTTGTGTCAAACCACCTGCATGATTTCCAGCATCATTGTTGGTAGATGAGTTAGCTTAATCTGAAATGTCTGAATGTTTCACAATGTCATTTATTATAAAAATAAATATGAATTTTAACATAATCCGCATAAAAGAAATTAGGAAAGGGCTAGACACTATTGGCTTCCCTGGTGGCTCAGAGGTTAAAGCATCTGCCTCTAATGTGGGAGACCTGGGTTCAATCCCTGGGTCGGGAAGATCCCCTGGAGAAGGAAATGGCAACCCACTCCAGTATTCTTGCCTGGAGAATCCCATGGACAGAGGAGCCTGGTGGGCTACAGTCCACTGGGTCGTAAAGAGTCGGACACGACTGAGCGACTTCACTAACTAACTAAACACTATTGAGGCTTCCCTGGTGGCTCAGATGGTAAAGAATCTGCCTGCAATTTAGGAGACCTGGGTTCATTCCCCGGGTCGGGAAGAACCCCTGGAGAAGGAAATGGCAACTCACTCCAGAATTCTTGCTGGGAGAATTCCATGGACAGAGAGGCCTGGCAGGCTACAGCCATAGGGCGGAAAAAGAGTCTGAGTGGCTAACACTTTCACTAAGAACTATTATTCTAGTACTTTCCAATCTAATAGAAATACGGAATAAGGACTATTAAAGAGCTATAGTTGGGAAAATGTGTTTATCTGGTCCCAATATTTTATAGAGCACAAGAACACTCATTATCTCTTTCTGGTGTTAATTTCATTTATATTTATTCAACACCATCTGAGTCCCAGCCACTATGGGTACAAAGGTGTCCATGATGATTGATGTGATCAAGAAGCTTATGGGGTGGGGCAGGGAAGGAGGGAGACAAGGGAAGGAGGGAGGAAGGCTCTTACAACCTATTAAGAACAGTCCCAGGGAAAATTTGTAATGCTCTCATTGTTGTGCATACAGAGTATGTTAGCAGTACATGGGTTCCAGAACCTTCCTTGTAGCTCCTAACTCTGTTTTATAATATCTAAGTCTTTGACTTCCAAGTGGTTCATCTCCCAACAGGGTGACATGATCACCTGTCCCTGGAACTGACTCAGCCCTGCTATACAAGGTCTCTATGGATAGGTTTTTATTTGGCTCCTCCTTTTTTCAGAGGGAAGTTTCCTCTTTGCCTCCCAACTCCAACAATTAAATTTAAGACTAATCTTTCTCAGAAACCCCCCTGCAAGGATAAAGCAACCTAGACCCAAGTACCACTCAACTTCTTCTCTTTTTTTTTGCCCCTTGATTTTGTCTATGTTTTCTTGTAATTGCAACTTTACTGGAGGAACACCAAGGTAGCTCTGTGCTTACTGTGTTCTCCAAAACAGTGGTCCTTCTCCAGGTATTCACAGGTAGACTAGGAAGGAAATGTCATTTGGTCAAATGATTGAGGGGGGAGATAACATGAAGCTGAATCATTTATTTTACAACAGAGATTTTCAGAGCCTTTAATTAACAGTTGTATCATGAATCTCCAGTAGGGGTAAAAATCCTGTTTAATGTCACATCCCTTTTTTAAAATTGAAGTATAGTTGATTTACAACGTTGTATTCTTGCTGTACAGCAAAGTGATTCAATTATATATACATGTTCTTTTTCACCTTCTTTTCCATTCTGGCTTATCACAGGATATTGAATATAGCTCCCTGTGCTGTTTGGTAGGACCTTGTTGTTTATCCATTCTCTATATAATAGTTTGCAGCTACTAACCCCAGACTCCGAATCCATCCCTCTCCCAACCTCCTCTCTCTTGGCAGCCACCAGTGTGTTCTCTATGCATTTGAGTCTTCTGCTTTGTAGATAAGTTCATTTGTCTCATGTCCCTTTTGTGTGTGGTTAGTACAGTATGGAAAATTCTGAAGACACAGTTTGGGAAATCCCTTTCAAATGTCAGTCCAAAAATGTCAGTAACTTCCTTCCATATGAACCAATTTTTCCTTAGTTACCTTAGGAACTGCTATCACTTATGCTCCATAATCAGTATGTTTCTATTTTTATTATTCTATTAGTTATAATATAGAGTATATTATAATATCTATTCTGTATATAATCTATTCTATATTTAATATCTATATTATATAAAAAGCATAATATAGAGTATCAAAGCTGGGAAAATGGGAGAAAGAAATCATTTTGCTTCTTACTCATCATGTCACCCTCAAGTTTGTCCACATGCATGTTTTTACATGGCTGCAGTCACCACGTATGGTTTCAAACATGTAAAGAATTTACTATTATTTTCTAAGTTGCTCTTTATAGTTACCGTTTTAGTTGAAGCACCATTTTCCAGTCAACAATTTACTAATTTCCTTATTGCTGTTGAGTTCCTTGTAATCATCCCCTACAATGAAACCACAAAGAACAGCTTAACATTTATGATATTTTTCATTATTTTCAATCAGATTTTTCAAAGATTCATCCTCCTTTGAAACTCACTGCTGCAACGCTCTTTTATGTCCCTTATTGAAGATCAATGTTTAAACTACCTAGCAACCCATAGGGTTTTTACAAATAGTTATTGGACAAACACTGATGTTGATTTCCTATCAACTAACTTTAAAGTGGCCCCATGAACTCTCTACAAACAAGAAAGACCGTTTTGGAGGCAGACAGACCAAAACATTGTGTACCTACTGGGTACACTTACAGAGGATTTTCCTAAGTAGGTCATCGTTTTATTTTTGTTGATGGCACAGGCATCACTGCTTTCAATAGTTTGGTAGAAATATATTTGTAAATGCAGCATCTGTTTTATTGTCTGAAAGCAAATTTTATGCTAAAGATCAACCAGCTGAAATTCAGCTTTATTTTTCTTTAAATGGAGGACTTTGCTTAACAAATAATTTGGGTTTTTGAACAAATAATTTAACTTTCTTCACCAATGAGAGATAGTAACTCAGGAAGTCCTATATTACAAACATTATAACACCAGACTTATTCATACCAAATTTCTGTGACGTTTTAATCATTTAGATGAGTGATTTACTTAATAATTATTCACTGAACACCTCTTATTGGCCAGGCACTGTCTTAGCACTAGAATAGAGTTAAAAATAAAACATACAAAAACCTTTTCTTCACGGAGTTGTCATTCCTAGTGGCTAAAGGAAATAACGTAAAATAAGGTAGATTGCATATATAGAAATTTAGAATGTGACAAATGCTATAGACAAAAAACAAATCTGGGAACAGTGAAAATAATGCCAGAGAACAGAGAGAGGATTGCAAATTTCAATAGAGTCATCAGGGAGGACCTTACTGAAAAGGTGAGAATTGTAACAAACCCCAAAGGAGATGAGAGAGTAAGGTATATTATCTAAGGGTGGAATATGACAGGCAAGGGAAAAGGCACAGAGCAAAGATCTAGTATAATTGGGATTTAGTGTATACAAGAAAAAGCCCTGAAATTTGGAATTAGGAAACCCAGATTATAGGGTAAACTCCTGTAATCTACGTGACTGTTAATTAGCAAGTCACTCAGCATTTGTGAAGTTCAAGTATAAAATATGAGGATGGGCTTGGGGAATGAAATCAATTCTGAGTTTTTTCCCTACTCTAAAATTCTGTCGTTATTTGTTCATGAATAACTAGTCATTCAGAGGAGATTAGAGGGCCTTTATCAGCACATCAAATTCACAAGGCCGGGAAACACAGGATGCATTTAAGGAAGCTCATCACAAATGCCTCCAGTGAAAGGATTCAGCGCTTCAAGGTTAAACATCAATAATCTGGAAACCATGATTACGCCAAATACCTCATTCCCTGAAACAGATCAGTATGCTCATACAGGAGTGATGAGGATAAAGCGACGAAAGGGAAACAGACTTCACCTGCTGGTACCCCTGTTAGACTCATGAAAGCGCCTATTTAGTGTGATGTGATGTATCATTTCAGCCCGTGGTGTAGGGTGTTGTGCGGTCCAAGGTCTGCTGCCAATTGAAGTGTACAAGCCAATTAGGACAGTGGCCCCCCATGGAAAATATCCAGGCAGTGCCATTCTCAACATGTTCATTCTATGGATCATCCCATGCTTCTATTTTTCTGTAAAACTACACTTTGTGTAGAGCCAGAAAAGTGGGACTTGCCCAGTGGCTCAGACGATAAACAACCTGCCTGCAGTGCAGGAGACCTGGGTTCAGTGCCTGGGTCGGGAAGATCCCCTGGAGAAGGGAATGGCTACCCACTCCAGTATTCTTGCCTGGAGAATCCCACGGACAGAGGAGCTTGGTGGGCTACAGTCCGTGGGATTGCAAAGAGTCAGATGTGACTGAGCAACTGACACACACACACTAAAAGTAATGGATAGCTAGGTAATAAATACCACACAGAGAGATGGTCCCTGTAGATTTACATGCTTTGGGTGACCTTTGGTGATTAAAAATTCATGTGCCTGAGACTGCCTTTGCACTAACAGCACCTCATCAGGGAAAGGACAAGTGGAATTTTTAGAATGTTCCCATCAGCTTCGCATTTATTTCTAGATTTTTCTATTTGGGTCGACTTTACAGCTGTTTCTAGGAAAGAAACACACTTGATTCTTCTCCAGCTTGGAATGCTTTTTTTTTATTTCTTTCTTTCTTATTGAAGTAGATGAGACTGAAACTGATTGGCTTACCAAGGGCTGCTTAGGGAGGACATTGCCATCATGCACTATTTAAGCAAAACCATCATGAAGGCCCCACAAAGAATGGTTTTAAATTTCAGCTCTTAGTGAAATAAGTCAGATTCAAGGTCACTTATTCCTCAAGCTCTGCCCAGAGCTGTTGAGCTGGAGAGTCTTGACTCGAATTGCCATAGACAGAGGTATGTTTGATCTTCTCTTTTGTTACAGCTTTATTTGAAATTGATCTCAAATAAATGAACATTTTGTATAGCAAGTGGTTCTGTATGAACAAGAATTATAGAACTTGCCTCCCCCTATGGAGACAGGAGGGAATGTGAGAGAATGAATGCTTTTTTGAATACTTACTCTGCTCCAGATTCTGTACTATATAGTAAAATATACCATTTCATTTAAGCTTAGTACAGTAGATTGTTATTCCTATTTTTTTAAACAGGGAAACAGATTCAGGCAAATCTTACAGTCATTACATAGTAAAGAAAACTTCTAAAATCTCCATACTTTTACCCCAAAAAGCATGACGACTCCCATTAGCTAGCCACTGATGACTGCGCAGGTCCAGGGTCCACTTGACGTTGAATCTCAGAGATCGGGGTTCCAGGAAGCAGGTGTTGTCTGTTCCCGGGGGCATGACCAAGGCAGCAGCTGATTCATGCATTATCACTGGGGCTGAACCTCCACCCCTGGAATTTATTATCTTAGCAACGATGGTTACTTCTTAACTTTGGAAAGTACCAGAACCCTCAGTCTGACTGAGGACCTGATCCCAACCGATGCATTTATTTTGTGAGATATTCCAGGACTAAGACCAGGGAACAGGTTTTTGCATCTCCTTTCTGGAACGTGGTTTGTCTGAGGAGTTTCTCTTGCAGCCCAGAAGTCATTGTGGGAGCAAAGGATCAGAAATAGGGACTTGGGTGCTACTAAACAGATGCGTGCTGTGCGTGCTCCGTCACTCAGTCGTGTCTGGCTCTTTGTGGCTACCATGGACTGTATAGCCCACCAGGCTTCTCTGTCCATAGAATTTCCCAGGCAAGAATACCAGAGTGGTTTTCATTCCTTATTCTAAGTGGGAATCTTCCCAACCCAGGGATCGAACCTCATCTCTTGCGTCCCCTGCGTTGGCAGGCAGATTCTTTACCACTGCGCCACCAGCCGATAACTGTCTAGCTAATGAAGTGTTCAGATGACCTTCTGGTGATTCTTCTAGTTTCCAAAACCAGAGATAGACTGTGTAGAATCAGAGCCCTGCCTTCTAAAAAGTGGTGTAGACTCAGAAGTTTCTATTCTCTCAACGATTCTCTTCTGGTGCTCTTTTCCATCCTCTGGTAACACCCAACCCCCATGTATTTATGACCTAGTATATTTGGAGGTTTCAGTATTTTACCCTGAGAAATGCAAAAAGCATTCTAAACTAGAGAAGAAAACTTTGGCCTCAATATTTTCTGGAGGCAACACTTTTTACTCGTTTTTTTCTTCTGGCTGTGTGATGATGTTTGAGACCAGGTATCTCACACTGCAAGAGGGAGGGACATTTGTGTGACTCTGTTCGTCAAAAAACCACTAACACCTGGAATGGTTTACAGTGGCTTTGAAGCCTTTTCCTAGCACTTAAACTAAATTCAGCTTAGCCCAACTAGTGTGTATGCATGTTTGATGGGTACAGGGGGTGGTGGCGGTGCAGAGATCAAGGGGAATCAACTTAAGAACCACCTTTGTCTTTTATAAATGGAAGCACCGCTGTGGCCACAAGAATCTGACAGCCACGTGTTTACATGATGTTGTTGATGCTAAAAGTCTGGGAAGAAGAGATGCTGTTTTAACCTTGAGATGCTATTCTGACCTTTAGACTCATCTCCCACCATGAGGAAGCAGATTCAGAGTCACTCATCTTGGGGTATCTGTGTTGGGCTATTTTCAAGATAAGACCACTTGTCTCATAGCAAGAGATTATTTCAAAGCAAAGTAACTGTTTTCTGTAACTACTTCTGATAGATCTGCCTGGCAATGTAAAATGTCAATTTGAGGAATTCCTTGAGGGTCATGGAAAGAATTCAAGGAATGTCCTGTGTCTGTGGTTAGATTAACAATTTTTTTGTTGTTGTTTACATTTGTTATCACAGCAAATAGGTACAAAACGTTAATCTTAGAAAGTAAAGAGGTACTCAGAAAACTTTTCATTTGGTGTTTGTGGTCTACTGAAAATGGCAGCATCACAGTCCAAAAGTAGAGTGAAAGGGGTCGTTGGAATCAAGGGAACCAAGTCTTGGGTCAGTTGTGTGATCCCTAATGCCCTGAAGGACTGTCACCACATTAGTGGAATGGCTATGACAATGATACGTCCTTGAGTTGTCACAGGGATCAGATGCAACATGTGCAGGAAATGCTCAGGCATGTGGAGGGTGCACGTGCCTGACCTTGGACAGGGATTGTCTCAGAGGTTGGCCATCTGGCTCTCGGACACAACAGCTGAGATCAAGCCCCATCACTCTTCCAGGTCAAGTCCATGGGAAACTGTCATGGCTTTCAACAAGCTTAACAGCCATATATGACATGTAATCTCTGTTATATTTCCCCTTCCAGTGAGTGTATTTGCATTCCTGTATTTTCTTGGGACCCATTCTTATTCCAATATTGTTATTCATATTTTTAAAAACATGTCTTATCACCTAACTGAAAAGATGTTTTGTAGGAGTCAAAAGTTTATTTTTTTCCCCAAGATAATCTGCTTATCTGAGGTTCATATTTTTGTGTCTTTTTTTATTTAAGTATAGTTAATTTACAATGTGGTATTGGTGTCAAGCATACAGCAAAATGATTCATTTATAGCTATATGTATTCTTTTTCAAATTCTTTTCCATTATAGGTTATTACAAACTATTTAGTATAGTTCCCTGTGCTATACAGTAGGTTCTTGTTGTTTATCTATTTTACATATAGTAGTGTTCATATGGTCATCTAAAACTCCTAACTTATCCCCCCCACACACTATCCCCTTTGGTAACCATAAGTTTGTTTTCATTATATGTAAGTCTGTTTCTGTTTTGTAAATAAGGTCATTTAATCATCTTTTAGATTCCAAATATAAGTGATATCACATGGTATTCATCTTTCTCTGACTTACTTCAATCAGTATGATCATCTCTAGGTCCATCCATGCTGCTGCAAATGGCATGATGTCATTCTTTTTATGGCTGAGTAACATTCCACTGTATATATGGACCGCATCTCCTTCATCCATTCATCTGTTAATGGACATTTAGGTTGTCTCCGTGTCTTCCCTTTTGCAGACAGTGCAGCTGTGAACATTGGGGTGTATGTGTCTTTTTGAATTAGAGTTTTCTCTGGATATATGCCCAACAGTAGGATTGCAGGATCATATGGTAATTCCATTTTTAGTTTTTTAAGGAACCTCCATACTGTTCACCATAGTGGCTGCATTGAAGTCCATATATATATATTTTTTATTTCAAACTTTTGGAGTTGAGAAAAACAAAACTAAGAACATGTGCAAAACAACCATAAAAGCACCAGCTGTGTGTGACAGCTTTTGTGGGAGCTGGGCTTCACTTAACAGGGTTTGGAGGACTAGTCATTCTCTCCTGGAAGAACAAAGGCATTAAAAACATGTGGCGGTCACAGCAGGTAAGGGTGGGTACTACATCTAATTCATTTGAGGGTTCCCCCCAACTGGTGACTCAGACAGTAAAGACTCTGCCTGCAGTGCAGGAGACCTGGGTTCAATCCCTGGATTGGGAAGATCCCCTGGAGGAGGGCATGGCAACCCACTCCAGTATTCTTGCCTGGAGAATCCCACGGACAGAGGAGCCTGGCGGGCTACAGTCCATGGGGTCACAAAGAGTCAGACATGACTGAGCAACTAAGGATACACCCCGGCAGGGGACCTGGCTTGTAACAGATACCCAAGTCTATAGAATGAATGAATTCCTTTTTTAAAAGCCTTGGGCAAAACCTTAGGGCAAATAAGGAAACAAGAGATAGGTTTTTCTATTAAGTAAACAGGAATAGCTGTATCAGTTGGACTCCATCCTGAAAATGCGATTGAGACTCATCATGACAGTCACTGCAAACAGAGACCAGTGCTGGTGTGTTTGTGCCTGGATTTGTATTATGGGCCAAGTTTTCAAAATAGGGATTCAGATTCTTTTTCTTCCTTTAGATGAAAGCTGGATTAAAAGCATGGCTTACCCAAGCACTGACTTCATTTATGGCTGCAAGAAAGGGATGGTTCTACTTTAACACTTTAACATTCTCTCACTTGAAAGTGAAGGTTAGTGACAACAGGAGAAAAGGAAAAACATCTACAAAATCATTCATGAAGTCACAGTGACTATTGACTATTATCTTTTATTCATGGCTTAAAAAGAAATCGTATACCTTCGTAGTGCCTGTCAGTAAATGAAAGGTTAGATTTTTCATTATTGTTTTTGAATTATTCTGATTTTTTTTCAGTGCTGATGCGTATGTCAGATATATATCTGGGCAATTCTTCCCTCTAACATAACTCAAGAAATATTTCTGTACCTCTGCTTCATCATCTTATTGATAACCCTGTTTAGGGATATTTTAACAGGAAACCATGAGAAGGTCTAATCTTGATATAAAGGGTATATAATTTGCTGTTGGTAGAATTTCAAGCTTCAAGGGATACTCACATGTACATGTGGCAAGTGTGCATGTATGTCACCTGTTGCAGATTCCATACACAGGCATAGGCTTGATCTTAACATATTGGTTAGTTCTGCAAGATAGAGGTATTCTTTAATAACTCTTACTGTTCGAGCAAAAAATCCTGGAAAAGATCCAATAATCCCTTAAACCAAGCTGATATAAACTAGTTTGTTTTGTTGTTCAGTTGCTCAGTCGTGTCCAACTCTTTGTGACCCCATGGACTGCAGCACGCCAGACTTCCCGGTCCTTCACTATCTCCCAGGGTTTTGTCAAACTCTTGTCCATTGAGTCGGTGATGCCATCCAGCCATCTTGTCATGTCATCCCCTTCTCATCCTCCCTTCAATCTTTCCCAGCATCCTGATCTTTTCTAATGAGTCAGCTCTTCACATCAGGTGGCCAAAGTATTGGAGCTTCAGTATCAGTCCTTCCAATGAATATTCAGAGTTGATTTCCTTTAGGATTGACTGGTTTGATCTCCTTGTTGTCCAAGGGACTCTCAAGAGTCTTCTCCAACACCACAGTTCAAAAGCATCAATTCTTCAGTGCTCAGCCTTTTTTAAGGTCCAACTCTCACATCCATATGACTGCTGGAAAAACCATAGCTTTGATTGTATGGATCTTTGTTGGCAAAGTAATGTCTCTCTCTTTTTTTTTTAATTGGAGGTTAATTACTTTACAATATTGTATTGGTTTTGCCATACATCAACATGAATCTGCCACAGGTATACACGTTTTTTAATATGCTGTCTAGGTTTGTCATAAGTTTTCTTCCAGGGAGCAAGCCATCTTTTAATTTCATGGCTGCAGTCACCATCGGCAGTGATTTTGGAGCTCAAGAAGATAAAGTCTCACTGTCTCCATTGTTTCCCCATCTATTTGCCATGAAGTGATGGGACTGGATGCCATGGTGTTAGTTTTTGAATGTTGAGTTTTAAAGCCACCTTTTTCACACTCCTCTTTCGTCCTTCATAAAGAGGCTGTTTATTTCCTCTTCACTTTCTGCCATAAGGATGGTGTCATCTGCATATCTGAGGTTACTAATACTTCTCTCCCAGCAAACTAATTCTTAGGATGCCCAAAGAGTTACATTTGTATTATGTAGACAAACTATTCTTCCCCACATACATTGAACTGAAGAGTCAAACAGGCTAGTCTGGAAAATACATATTTCAGTTCAGTTCAGTTCAGTCGCTCAGTCATGTCTGACTCTGCGGCCCCACGAATCGCAGCACGCCAGGCCTCCCTGTTCATCACCATCTCCCGGAGTTCACTCAGACTCATGTCCATCGAGTCCATGATGCCATCCAGCCATCTCATCCTCTGTTGTCCCCTTCTCCTCCTGCTCCCAATCCCTCCCAGCATGAGTCTTTTCCAGTGAGTCAACTCTTCTCATGAGGTGACCAAAGTACTGGAGTTTCAGCTTTAGCATCATTCCTTCCAAAGAAATCCCAGGGTTGATCTCCTTCAGAATGGACTGGTTGGATCTCCTTGCAGTCCAGGGGACTCTCAAGAGTCTTCTCCAACACCACAGTTCAAAAGCATCAATTCTTCGGCGCTCAGCCTTCTTCACAGTCCAACTCTCACATCCATACGTGACCACAGGAAAAACCATAGCCTTGACTAGACGGACCTTAGTCGGCAAAGTAATGTCTCTGCTTTTGAATATGCTATCTAGGTTGGTCATATTTATCTAATGAAAACTAAAAGCATTTTAGAACTTAAAAGCATTTTAAGAAAAGACTGGCTCTTTGGCATAAAAAATCAATTATATTAAATATACTTAATATTTAAGTGGTCATTTTTAAATACTTGAGTCAGTTTCCTTGCTATTTCAGGATTCTTTCAGTGTAACTAGAGATGGCAGATCATTTGGGATCTGTACAAAAATGATTTCACCTTAACAGGAACAAATCAGTGAGTCACAGTAAAAACTTTATACTTAACACATTGAATTTATGCTTTTTTGTTACACTATCATGATAGTTTAAATCTGCTTGATAATTTCTCTTTAAAAGTCTTTAATCCGATAAATCTTGGACAGCAGAAATGCTTATGGGCTAAGAAAGCCTAGTTTGAAGACAATTGAAAGAAGAAGGTGAAGCTTCTTTGAAAACACCATCGAAGTCAAGGAATAAAACTGATTCATTGCAAGCATTAATTTATATATCTCTTTTTAATGCGGATGTTGAGTAAAGGACATCATCTAATGCAGAATGCATAATGTCGGGAAAGTGTCTTTGTGATTAAATTGCTGGCTGCAAGGTGAGTGGGTCTAAACACTCAGTGGAAAAGGTGCTAGACCATTAGACTGAGCAGCATAGACTGTGCTCAGAAATGACCTTCGCAAAAAGCTTTAGATGATGGTTACGTTAGTTGAAAGGGCTCCAAGCAGGAAGAGTTGTTAATTCTGAAAGGCGTCAATCAGTGATGCTTTTCATTTCTCTCTGCTGCTTCCCACAAAACTCATCATTTCTTTTCTAAAGATATGATTATTTTAAAATCAAATTCTTATGTAGTGGAATAATGCTGTTTTACAGTGAAAGGGGGGTGCCTTCACTTGTTAAAACTTGATTCCCTAAATCAGAGCCCCTTTTGGGACTTTTCTTTCTACCTTCTCCCCAGGCTTAATAAATGCAGAATCTGAATAATTTAATGATTCAATCAAATGACAAAGTACAAAGTGGATATCTGAGCTGGAGCTTCTCCTGGTTCTGAGTGAATTGTGTATTTTCCTTGTTGCCTCTTTGACATCCCTTCTGATGAAGTTTAAAACCAATGCTTATTATTCTTCCCTCATAGTACCTACTCATTCAATAAGTATTTATGAAATGTCCTCTAATGCAAAGTATGAGTCAATTATCTCTTAAATATACTGTTTTTTTTAAAAAAAACTTCCAGTTGCGGTGGATGCTGTAATTTGCCATCCAGGTAACTCTTAAGGACCAAAGTATTTATTGCACCCCTGCTGGGAGTGTTGGCAGCTGATGGCTCTCAACCACATCCTTTCTGGGCATTGCCTTTGGTTAAATGGAGCTGCCTCACTCAAGGTTATGCTTCCCCGCACTCAGGGCAGCCCACATCCAAGGATCATTGCTCTGTCTAATGGTCCATCTCAGGGTCTGTCTTCAGGGAACCCAAGCTAACCCATAAACCCTAGAACATCCTGTCTCCACCATTCTTCACACTTCCCTCTATTGTTTCCAGCATCTCTGTTCATAGATAGAGCAGCACTATAATTTTGGTACCAAAATTCGTGCATGCTGAGTTGCTTCAGTCATGTCTGACTCTTTGCCACCCCATGGACTGTAGCCTGACAGGCTCCTCTGTCCATGGGATTCTCCAGGCAAGAATACTGGAGTGGGCTGCCATCCATCCCCTCCTCCAGGGCATCTTCCTGACTGAGGGGTTGAACCTGGTTTCTTTAAGTCTCTTGCATTGGCAGGCAGGTTCTTTACCCCTAGCGCCACCTGGGAAGCTCAAATGGCTATTGCTTATCAGATGCTAACCATCAAAACAAGATATTCTGAGATTTTCCCTCTAAACTTTGCAATATAACTGGTGTCAAGTGAGGGATGCTGAGTGTCCAGATTATGCTCAAATGGAGTGATAAGACTGGTACTTGGTGTTAGTCTGGTTTTAAAAGCCAACTGAATCATTAACTCATCTGGGAGAATGTTCTCAGTTGACACCTATTGACCTAATTTCTTGTGTAGCACATTATGCTTCAAGTAGACTTCATAGATTGTTCTCCCCATCAGGAGAGCAAATGGTACGAACTAGTGAAATTAGGTCCCATTTATTGATTTTTGTTTTAATTTCTATTGCTCTAGGAGACAAATCCAAAAGATATTACTGCTTTTAATGCCAAAGAATGTTCTTCCTATGTTTTCCTCTAAGAGCTTTATAGTACCCATTCTTACGTTTAGGCCTTTAGTCCATTCTGAGTTTATATTTGTGTATGGTGTTAAGAAGTGTTCTAATTTTATCCTTGTACATGTAACTGTCCAGTTTTCCCAGCATGACTTATTGAAGAGTCTGTCTTCTCCATTATATATTCTTGCCTCATTTGTGATAGATTAATTGACCATAGGTGAGTGGATTTCTTTCTAGGCTTTCTATCCTGTTCCATTGAGCTATATTTCTGTTTTTGTTCTGGCAGTTCCATACGGTCTTGATGACTATCGTGTGGTAGTAGAGTCTGAAGTAAGGAAGCCTGATTCCTCCATTTTTCTTTCTCAAGCCTTTGACTATTTTGGCCTTTTGTGAAACTTACATGATATACTAAATCAACTGTACTTCAATTAAAATTTTTTTTAATTTATATTTAATATAAATTTATTTATTTTAATTGGAGGTTAATTACTTTACAATATTATATTGGTTTTGCCACACATCAACATGAATCTGCCACAGGTATACACGTGTTCCCCATCCTGAACCCCCCTCCCTCCCCGTACCATCCCTCTGGGTCGTCCCAGTGCACCAGCCCCAAGCATCCAGTATCATGCATCGAACCTGGACTGGCGATTTGTTTCATATATGATATTATACATGTTTCAATGTCATTCTCCCAAATCATCCCATTCTCTCCCTCTCCCACAGAGTCCAAAAGCCTGTTCTATACATCTATGTCTCTTTTGCTGTCTCACATACAGGGTTATCATTACCATCTTTCTGAATTTCATATATATGTGTTAGTATACTGTATTGGAGTTTTTCTTTCTGGCTTACTTCACTCTGTATAATCGGCTCCAGTTTCATCCACCTCATTAGAACTGATTCAAATGAATTCTTTTTAATGGCTGAGTAATACTCCATTGTGTACTTCAATAAAAAATTTTAAATTACAGTAAATATACATACTACATTATTACATTATAAAATAAAAATTCATAGGATCAGGCCTCAGCCTTTGCACCTTTTCCTTAAAGTCAGGCCACAGCCGGAGAGAGCAGGGGCCTCATCATGGAAGAGGCCTCGTGTTAGCAGGGCCCCTGTTCACTGGGCTCGCACCTGTTACCTGGGGCTCCTGAGCCAGCTCACAATGTTTTCTGCACGTACTTGAGGAACGTGAACACGACAAACACCTTTTCTGTGGTGGAAAGACTTCCTTCTGTTTTCTATTAGAGTCATTGTTTTCATCCCTGAGCTTCAAGGAAAACAGAGTATCAAGTCCTACAGTGTTCCCGTTTTCCTTCTCGCTATTCAGTTCGCTCATATTTATGAAGCACCAAATCCGTCCAAGAGGACCCTGACTTGCACACTTGGGACACCTCAGGGAACAGAACAGACACTGTCCCTACCCTGAGTTCCTATCTTTGTCCACTTTCTTTATCCCACCACCCGCGAGGGGCAGGGAGGGAGGAGCTAGGAAAGGAAGCAGCAGGTTTATAAAACACATCCGCAGAGTTTCTGCACACACAGACCTTCTTTTAATTATTCTGTTCTATTCTCAGATCTTGTGGCTTACTTATTTGCTTAGATTATATGGTTTTAAAATAAATTTTATTTTATCAAAGTATAATTAATTTACAGTGTGTTAATTTTGCAATGTGCTATACAGCAAAGTAATTCAGTTATAAATATATATTCTTTTTCATGTTCATGTTCTTTTCCATTATGGTTTATCACAGGATATTAAATATAATTCCCTGTGCTATACAGTAGGACCTTGTTGTTTATCCATTTTGTATGTAATAGGTTGCATCTGCTGATCTCAAACTGTCAATCTTTCCCTCCCTGACCCTCGCTCCACCTTGGCAACTACAAGTCTGCTGTCTATGCCTGTGAGTCTGTTTCTGTTTCATAGATCAGTTCATTTATGTCATATTGTAGATTGCACACATGAGTGACATCCTGTGCTATTTGTCTTTCTCTGACTGACTTCACTTAGTATGAAGATCCGTAGGTTCATCCATGGTGCTGCAAATGGCATTATCTTGTTCATTTTTGTGGCTGAATTCTGTTTCATTGTATATACGCAAGATATATGGTCACTTTTGACTACTGAAATGTGATTTTTGGTGCGCATAAGACTGAATGTTATCACCTTCCTCTGCGTCACTTGTGAATATTGTTGGAGGAATGAGGGGCTGGTGAAGGGAGGGAATATTTATTTAGTATTTAGTATACTATGGGCTTCCCAGGTGGGACTAGTGGTAAGAAGGCACCTGCCAATGCAGGAGATGAAACAGACGCAGGTTCAACCCCCTGGGTTGGAAAGATCCCCTGGAGAAGGAGATAGCAACCCACTCCAGTATTCTTGCCTGGACAATCCCATGGACAGAGGAGCCTGGTGGGCTACAGTCCATGGGGTCACAAAGAGTCAGATACAACTGAGATAATGTCTATTCTGTTATGTACTTAATGTAGGATATGGCATTTAATCTGCACTGTGAGTTTGAGTTGGATGCTATCTTTATCCCTATTTTATGTAAAGAAACCTGAACCTTAGAGACAGGCTATAGAACCTTCTGGAGAAGACATTGGTATCAGTCTGAGCCAGGACTGAACCCAGGGCCCCCTGCCTCCTCCCTGCTGTGCTGACTCTGCAGGTAGAAACAGCCCACTCTGGTCTCTTAGACTTGGCATTGGACCCAGAGCTGGAGAAACCATTTTCCAAGTCCAGTAAGCACTTTTTTTTTACATTTCAAAACAAATGCACTTTAAAATGAATTTGAGTAATAGAGCCTCGTAGGTGTGAGAGGACATGCTGCCAAAATGGGGTGTGACATTGGAGGCATCCTTCATGATGGTGGCCAGAAATATGTAAATCTGTTACAAGTATGTATTTCAGCTTTCGAAGAGTATGTTTTAAAGAGGCTTGAAGCCATACTCTTCAATCCTAAAGTTGTAAATGTAATGAATTGTCTGAGGCCAAATGAGGGGAGTTTGTGTCTCATGGAAGACTTAAAGTACTGACATGTGAAATATTGTTGTCCGTTTCTATATATCCTGCTTTGTTTGGAGTGGCCATGTAAGGTTATCAGTGGATCAGTAAATAAAAATTCGTGTCAATGTAGACTGAGTGTAAGATCCTGAATACTTATATGAAAGCTGACATTCTTAACAGCTTACTGACTGGAGACATAATAATGTGTCTTTTGTCACTGCAGTGTTATTGACTGGAGTGTTTCAGTATTCACTTACATAACAAATCACTGGTCATAGGCATTAGTTTCTGCAAAAACCCCCTGGTCAGTAATGTGTTAAAAGCTAAATCAAAAGAGAACACTGTATATTAGCTTGTAGGGAATCTGTCTACCTTAATCGCCAAAACAAGGAGGTCAGAAACACAGCCCAGCACTTGGGTGGTACTGTCCTTCCCCACACGCAGTAGGAACCAGGTCATTCAGCTCTTTTGTGGAAAGGCAAGATGGGGTTCACTTTCATTCGAAACAGTGCTCTTGGCTGGCGCTACTGGTGGCTTAGAATTGGCAAAAATGGGAGCCTCTTTGTCATCATGGACTGGATTCTCTGGGGTCAATATGTGTTTTAGAGAGTACTCAAGCCCCCGATGCTACACATCATTTGATGTGTATTTCTCTAAGTATGTTTTTCTAGGCAGAGACTTCAGAGCTTTCAGTCCATGAAAGGGTCACAGTCAGGAATGCATTGATCTCATGTCCTTTAAACCCTCTTCAATGTTTCTGTCAAGGGCTTTCAATAAAAGGTGAGCAGCGCACAGTTCAAAAGCCCACTTCTCTGGCAAGGGCCAGCATTCCATGCTGCTATTAAAGCAGGGCCACATGCTCTGATGATCAAAGCCAGCTTAGGTCAGCAAACTGAGGGCCTCACCAGGCTGGCTCGGACACCTGCCTAGCAGGGAAAAGCGAGGGAGAACCTCTGCAGAGCCCACCAGATGATGCTTCTTGAGGGTCTTCTCTGTGCCAGAAAATGAGGACCTGGTGTTGAATTGGGTCCTGTCCAGATTAGGCTTATTCTCATGAGCACATAGTAATTAATTACTGTTTTTGTTATGGTGGCTCCGACAGTTAAGAATCTGCAATGCAGGGGACCCAGGTTCTATCCCTGGGTAGGGAAGATCCCCTGGAGAATTCCATGGACAGAGGAGCCTGGCAGACTACAGTCCATGTGGTCGCAAAAGAGTTGGATATGACTGAACGAGTTGGATAAGACTGAGGGACTAACATTTTTCTTTTTGCTATTTGCTGTCAAGGACAGAAGGGTGGGAATTGTCCATAAAATGAGTATCTCCCAGAATAAACTTGTCCCCAGAATTATCACCATACATAGACAAGTATACAGTATTTATTTGCAGAATCTTTCGTAGATCTAGAATCATCAGTTTAGGAATAAAGAAATATGTGTTGTTTTATTAACATTTAAATTCATCTTGCCAGTTCAGGACTATAGAAATGGATTGTTTGTAACTTTGGCCATTAAATAGTTTTTTATGGTGTTTAATTCAGAGACTAGGTTACTCAGGCAATAGCTATGACAAGATATGTTCAATTTATGTTTCAGTATTTAATGTTCACCAGTAAATAAAGCCACGGAAATTGAGCACTTCTTAAGGAATTTACTATTTCTTAACTTTAGAAGCATCCTGTAGAAGTGGGGTGGCAATATGCAGTGGCTTCCATCTGGTGGCTTTTGTTTCTCCTTGAAGTTGGGGGAAGCTGCCCAGGAGAAGGAGCAATGTCAGAGGTTTGAGGAGAACGTACTGGAAATAAACACTGTCATTTGTTTTGCTAAAAGCAAATAAATCTGTCAGCTACCTAACTTAACCTTCAGTTTTAAAATGAACAGATAACCAAAATGTACTACTCATTTGAAAAGCAGTATGAAGCATATGAATTTAGGGTCAGATTATCGATTTGGGTCCAGCGAACTCAGTAGGTATGTGATGTTGGGCAAGTAACACACTGCCGGTCTCCTCATTTGCATAATGGGGAAATAACAGGACCCACTTTGACAAGTGTTGTAAATATGACTGCTATAGGTAAGGGCTTACCTCTATGTCAGTAGTACCTGATACACAGAAAGCAAGTGTTAGCAATAGTTAAAGAGAAGCAACAGCATCAGAGACAAGCTGAAATGAAAGACCTTCCAAATAAAGGATTCTGATGGTAAAAGAATTTGAAGAAAGCACTTTTTCAAATTAAATAAAAACAGCTTTTAGAAATTAGAATTTTAAATTCCTAATACAGAATACTGAGAAGCTATTGCAATCATGAAATTGGAGCAATTTTTTACCAAGATGCATGCATGCTAAGTCACGTTAGTTGTGTCCAATTCTTTGAGACTCCATGGTCTGTAGCTCGCCAGGCCCCTCTGTCCATGGGGATTCTCCAGGCAAGAATACTGGAGTGGGTTGCCGTTTCCTCCTCCAGTGGATCTTCCTGACCCAGGGGTCAAACTAATGTCTCTTATGTGTCCTGCACTGAAACATGGGTTGTTTACCACTAGTGCTACGTGGGAAGACTACTTAACAGGATAGTCAAGGACAACTTAGAGAATGAAAAATAAAAGAACAAAGTTATGAAACATAAACGACCATGAGCTCCACAGCAGACTGTTCAATAAAACTGGCTTTCTCTTCTTTCTGTACCACAGCCAGACTGCATCTCCACCCTCCCTTGCAGTTTGGTGTGGTCGAAAGCAGGAGTTATGCCCCTGAAACCTGAGAAGTAATGTGTCGCTCCCAAGCCCAGTCCTCTGTGCATGGTGACCAGGGTCCTGCTTGTCTTTGGCCCTGGCAGAGGGGAGACTGGCACGTGGGCACAGTGGCCTTGGAGGCTGCAGATCTACTGAAGTGTTGACAGTAGTTTTCTGTAGACAGTATAATCAGCAGATGTACATTTCCAAAACTCTACTCCTTTGGCAGGTGGAGGAGATCTAAGGGGCGGGTGGGATGGACCAGGGGTAAAGGCTGACACTTAGGGAACTGCCCAGGTGAAAGGGATAAGCCTGATGGCGGCAGGGAGAGAGGGGAGAGACCAGTGAAATATTCGCAGGCAGCAGCAGTTTGTGTGGGGTGTGATAATGAGGTGCCAGGGTAAGAACCAAGGTCGACATAAACATCATAGCGCTGGGGGTGTTGTGTCTCAGAGCCTCATTAGCAACCTCTCCACCGTCACCTTCTACAGTCTGTTTCAAACTATTTTCAGGCTGTTTCCTGTCTGGAATATATAACCTGCCCAGCCTGGACAATCTAGAAAGTTCCTGAGCTGCCTTTTCCCCTGCATTGCCTCTTCTCTGAAGGCTTTGCTCACCTCCAGATGAGCCTGGCTGCTTATCCTTTGCCCCATCTCTCTTGATGTCCTCTTCTCTCTTGTAGCCCATGTGAAATGTGGTCATTGTGCTCACTGAGCATCTTTATCCTCCCAACGTTCTCCATCTAGTGGTAAAGATTTTTTCATCTTTACGATGAGCAGAGAACCTAAGATGTAATAGGTGATCACTAGCTGTTTGGACTAATTAATAAGAATAAGGACACTGGAAAGGTATGAACCTTGAACTAGCACCAGCCCCACTTCCATTCTTATAAAATCTACACAATTGTGTGATTCCGGTTTAGTTACTTCTAAGTTAGCAGTTTTCTTATAAGGAAACTCTGCTTAGCAGCATGTGAACACACTTGCACTGAGGGAAGAGAAAAAAGAAATTACTCTTTCCTTTCTAACAGCCAGTTTTCTAGAATTGTACATACATAGCATACTCAAAGTAAACATATCATTCACACACTGAAATGGTTGATGCTGAGACCCTGATGCTGGGAAAGATTGAGGGCAAGAGGGGAAGGGGACGACAGAGGATGAGATGGTTGGATGGCATACCAACTCAATGGACATGAGTTTGAGCAAAGTCTGAGAGATGGTGAAGGACAGGGAAGCCTGGTATACTGCAGTCCATGGGGTCACAAAGAGTCAGACACGACTGAGCGATTGAGTAACAACAACCTTTAACTCTTAGGATACACATAGCTTTTTGTGAGTTGTTTACCTGATATAGCCTTCTCTTTCTCATAGTATCAGAACCCCAGTTTTATTTGAAATAGCAATGTGAGTGGCTGAAAGACCACATTTCCCAGCCTGCAGTGGACCAGTATGTGGCCATGTAAATTAGTTCTGGCTAATGAGATGGTAGGGAAAAGGTAGTATGGACTACTGCTTGTAGTTGTGACTCTTCTTAAAGAACTGACTCACCTGGAAGCTTTAGCCCTTTAGACTCCCTCCTTCTGACCCTGTGCCTGATGGCTGGCACCCTAGCAGCTGTCTTGGGACAAGAGGTGACCTTAAATCTGGAGAGTAGTTCTAGAAAGGAAGAGCATTAAGATAGTAAGTATCTGGGTCTGGACTACCAAAGAACCAAATACAAACATAGGATGGGTTTTCTACTATAGACAACCAAACCTAATACCATCTAGCAGGATTTAACTTTTGGTAATTAACAAAAGTGCCCTAATGATTCTTAAATTTACTATGATTTCCATGTAGCTGTGTGTACACTCAGGGGGTTACAAATTTTTGTCTCAGTGGAAAAATTAAAGAAATAGTATGTGATGCTGCAGTGTGTCCTATAATGTCCAGAAGGGCCTGCAGGTAGAGCTTGTTATGGAAAACAGCACAGTCCTACTTTTTGTTGAGTCCGCAACATGTTACTAACCACTCTACTATCACAGCTCCATGCTGATTACAGATACACTCAAATTCTAGGATGTGGGGCAGATCTTTTTTTGTCTTTTCTGCATCTCTAGTCTTTGAGACAGTCAGATACAGCAGCCCCACAATCCTTTTGTCCCCTGGCATGCTTCTCTGCTTTTCCACTGCTCTGTTCTTTCCCCATAACCCAGCCCATCCCACTGCTACCTCTTGTGACCCGGTGAAGGGACTCACTCACCCAATGGTTCCTGGAAGAGTGGGGATGGATAGTGTCGTTCTCCACACCCCCTGCTGTATCGAAATATATTTAATAGGTTGAAGGTGGACAGCATCATGATTTGATACATATGTATATTGTAAAATGATACGGATTGGTTAACACATACATCATCTCGCATAGTTACTGTGTGGGTGGTTAGAACATTTGATTTACTCTTTTGACCACTGTTGAGTATATGATACAGTATTATGACCTCTTGTCACTGTGCTGTACATTACATCCCCAGAACTTACTCATTTTATAAGTAAAAGTTTGTTCTCTTTGACCAACATCTCCCAGTTTCCCACTCTCGGCAACCACCATTCAATCTGTTTCTATGAGTTTAACTTTTCTTTTTTAAGATTCTACACAAAGAGCAAGGAAGTGTTATATAGTATTGGACACTCAGTTATGTCCAGGGCTACATAATCGCACTTATTTCACTTAGCATAACGTTCTCAAGGTCCATCCATGTTGTTAATAAAGGTAGAGTTTCCTTTTCTATGGCTGAATGATAGTCCATTATGTATATACATTTATGCCACATTGTCTATCCATTCATCTGGTTACAGACACTTAGGTGGTCTCTGTGTCTTGGCTACTGTAAGTAATGCTGCCGCGTACGTGGGGGATGCAGAAACTGCTTCACGAGATGATTTCATTTCCTCCAGATGGATCCCCAGAAGTGGGGCTGCCAGACCATGTACTAGTTCCATTCTTAATTATTCAAGGGACCACTGTACTGTTTTCCCAATGGCTGAGCCAGTCTGCTTCCCACCAAGAGAGACGGTCATTCTTTAACCACACTTATACCATAACTTTCATGTGGTATTATGCTAAGTTAGCATTTTCTATTTGTAAAAGAGACTTTCCTGGTGGCTCAGTGGTAAAGAATCTGCCTGCAGTGCAGGATATGTGGGTTCCATCCTTGGGTCGGGAAGATCCCCTAGAGAAGGAACTGGCAACCCACTCCAGTATGCTTGCCTGGGAAATTCCACGGGCAGAGGAGCCTGGTGGGCTACAGTCCACGGGGTCACAGAAGAGCCAGGCACAACTTGGTGATTCAACACCACCACCACCACTTCCACCAGAGTAAGGAGAGGAATGGGAAAATGTCACAAAGGGAAGAGCGAACCCCATCCTGCCATGGGCACGTGATTGTCTCTTCTGCCCTAACTCCAGACTTGTGCCTGGTACTCTCTATTTCTACAATTTTGTCATTGTCCAATGAGTGAATATGTAATGACTAGGCAAATATTTGGTGCTGACATGGTAGATGCCTCAGCATCAGCTGAAACACAGAAATAATGATGGATCGCAATGAATGTTTGGTTAATACTGGTCACAGAGGATTACTAATGCCAGACAGTAAAGCAAAACCCCAGTCAACTGCATCTGCTCATTCAGGGAAAGGAGCAGAAGTCAGGAGGAGTTTGGAGCAGAAGTCAAAAGGAAAAGGAAATTGGTGGCTATCACTCCCTATTTCCTATCCCAGGCCTTCATCAGTATTTGTTCTTCTGCCTTTGAATAACCATGTTTCCCTTTCATGTACTGGTTCAGAAGTCAGAAAAGTTAAATATAACCCCCCAAAGCAGTATAGCTACTTGAATAAAAAGCTGTGGTAATTGTATAGAAATAGAGATCATTATTTTTCCCTATAATTGGTTTTGGTTTGTCTGCCTTTCACAACATGAGAATAAAACACCTTCTGCATTGTTCTGTGAAACTTTGAAAACCATTTTTCATGCCCAGCATTTTCTTTTTGGGACAGAGGTGATAAGTCTTCAGAAGCTATTTCTATCCAACAGCTGTAACTGTTCGTGAAAAGCTTGACTCTTAAAAAACTTGTAGCATGATGAAAAGCTCTCCATCTTTCTGCATAGAGTCTTTGCAAATACCTTCTAATGATAGGGCTCTAATTCATAATAAGAAAACATATAACAATCTAAATTTCACTGGTAAAAGTAAATAGTAAATTTAGAATAATCTAATGATGTAAATGTGATGGGTTAACAATTTATAAATCTAATATGAAGGTTAAAAGGCAGAAATGGTAAGTACTTAGTCGCTCAGTTGTGTCCGATTCTTTGTGACCCTATGAACTGTAGCCCACCAGGCTCCTCTGTCCATGGGATTCTCCAGGCAAGAACACTGGAGTATGTAGCCATTTCCTTCTCCAGGAGTTCTTCCCAACCCAAGGATCAAACCTGGGTCTCTTGCGTTGCAGGCAGATTATTCACCATTTGAACCACCAGGGAAAGCCAGAAGAGAGAAAACTAACTGTAATTACAATGGTTTATGGATACACAAGATTTTTTAAATGTATATGGTGACATCAGAAACACAAAAAATGGGGGAGGAGCAAAGCAAAAACATAAAGGTTTAGAATGTTTTAAGTTGTTGACAACTTAAGTTTGAATGCAGACTGTTAGTTGTTTTATTTAAGCCTTGTGGTAAACACTAAGCAAAAACCTAGAGTAGATACACAAACTATAAAAGCATCTATGAATACCACTACAGATAATCACCAAATCATAAAAGAGCAAGACAAGGAACAAAGGGATTACAGAAAACCAGAAAAAAAAATTTAATGGCAATAAGTAAGTAGTTATCAATAATTACTTTAAATGGACTAAATGCTCCAATCAAGAGGCAGAGTGGCTGAGTGGATTAAAAAAACAAGATACATTTATATGCTGTCTAAAAGAGACTCAATTCAGATGTAAGAACACATTCAGAGCACACATGAAGAGATAGAAAAACATAATCCATGCAAATGAAAACCAAAAGAAAACTAGAGTAGCTGTCCTTTAATCAGACAAAATTGATTCTAAGACTAAGACTGTACAAAGAAACAAAGTCATTGAAAAGGGGTCAGTCTACCAAGAGCATATAACACTAGTAAATATTTATGCACCCCAAACAGGAATGCCTCATTATATAAAGCAAATATTAACAGACATAAGAAAAAAAAGAGAAAAAGACAGCAATATGCAGGAGACATGGGTTCAGTCCCTGGGTTGGGAAGATCCCCTGGAAAAGGAAATGGCAATCCACTCCAGTGTTCTGGCCTAGAGAATTCCATGGACTGTATGATCCATGGGGTCACAAAAAGTCAGACACGACTGAGTGACTTTCACTTCATGATCAGAGTAGCAATGTTAATCAATGGATAGATCATCCAAACAGAATCAGTAAGGAAATAAGAGCCTTAAATGAAATTAGTTAAGGCTGGTGTTAGGAACATCAGTGAACTTAACAAATCTTATTCAGGTTGTTTTCTAAGCCTGTGAGTCTGTTTCATAAATAAGTTCACTTGTATCATTTTATTAGATTCCATATGTAAGTGATATCACATGATATTTGTCTTGGTCTGACTTATTTTTCTCAGTATAATAATCTCCAGGTCCATCCATTTTGCTGCAAATGGCATTATTTCATTCTTTTTTAATGAGTAGTATTTCCATTTCCCTGGTGGCTCAGACGGTAAAACGTCTGTCTACAATGCAGGAGACCTGGCTTCGATCCCTGGGTCAGGAAGATCCCCTAGAGAAGGAAATGGCAACCCACTCCAGTTCCATTGCCTGGAAAATCCCATGGATGGAGGAGCCTGGTAGGCTACAGTCCATGGGGTCGCAAAGAGTTGGACACAACTGAGCGACTTCACTTCACTTCATTTCCTTATATATATGAACCATATTACCTTTATCCATTCATCTACTGATATACTTTTAGGTTTAGCTGCCCAGTTACTCTATAGTAACTTATGGTTACCAAAGAAGAAAGGTGAAGGGAGATGAATTGGATAACCAAGAAGGACCTACCTCATAGCACAGGAAACTCTTCTCATTTAGAGTATTACAAAATATTGAGTAAAGAATTTGAAAAAGCATCAGTCAGTTCAGTTCAGTCACTCAGTCATGTCCGACTCTTTGCGACCCCATGAATCGCAGCACGCCAGGCCTCCCTGTCCATCACCAGCTCCCGGAGTTCACTCAGACTCACATCCATCGAGTCAGTGATGCCATCCAGCCATCTCATCCTCTGTCGTCCCCTTCTCCTCCTGCTCCCAATCCCTCCCAGCATCAGAGTCTTTTCCAATGAGTCAACTCTTCGCATGAGGTGGCCAAAGTACTAGAGTTTCAGCTTTAGCATCATTCCTTCCAAAGAAATCCCAGGGCTGATCTCCTTCAGAATGGACTGGTTGGATCTCCTTGCACTCCAAGGGACTCTCAAGAGTCTTCTCCAACACCACAGTTCAAAAGCATCAATTTTTCGGCGCTCAGCCTTCTTCACAGTCCAACTCTCACATCCATACATGACCACAGGAAAAACCATAGCCTTGACTAGACGGACCTTTGTTGGCAAAGTAACGTCTCTGCTTTTGAATATACTATCTAGGTTGGTCATAACTTTTCTTCTAAGGAGTAAGCGTCTTTTAATTTCATGGCTGCAGTCACCATCTGCAGTGATTTTGGAGTCCAAAAAAATAAAGTCAGCTACTGTTTCCACTGTTGCCCCATCTATTTGCCATGAAGTGATGGGACCAGATGCCATGATCTTAAGTTTTCTGAATGTTGAGCTTCAGGCCAACTTTTTCACTCTCCTCTTTCACTTTCATCAAGAGGCTTTTTAGTTCCTCTTCACTGTCTGCCATATGCATGTATAACTGAATCACTTTGCTGTACACCTAAAACTAATACAACGTTGCTAATCAACTATATAAAATAAAAATTAAAAAGAAAAAGAAACTGCTGAAGACTTAACACCTGAAGTATGAAGACTTAAATACTGAGGAGTGAGCAGGATGGACGCTGGGTCATGCATTTATCCCTCAACTTTTCCAGGTTCAATAGTTGGGTCTATGAAAGAAACTAACACCACAGACTAATGGGGGAAAGTATATAAATGCACTAATTTTTAACTTACATCCATGGGGGTGTCACAGACCAAAAAAAAAGAAAAAAAAAAGTGAATACCCAAAAGAGATTTGAGAAAGAAATGCCTAAGGGCAAGGTTAATGCACAGGCAGGAATCACCACTGTCTTCTACTTATCCAAGCTCAGACACTAACATTTTCACTGTAAAAATGTGCCCCAGTACTTCCACCTTGATCTCTGCGTGATTTTATGTAGCGCTGAAAATGGTGACAGCTGAAACTCTTTCACAAACCGGCAGTTCTATAGTATGTAACCAAAATTAATAAATCGGAAACACCTTCATTTTAGTGACTCACTTTTTCCTTTTCTGACTTATAATGGTTTTCCTTTTCATTGGCATTTTCACAGTATGCATCAGTGAATATCCTGGTAATCTAATCGACGTATAGTTCAGAACACAGAACGCTAACATTGGCCGAGGTTAGGATTGGAGAATGTTCACGTTACCTTCTGTGAAGAACAGACTAAGAAGGCTCGAAGGGAAATGGGGGTTACTGAGGTGGAAGAGGAAGCCCTTGTAGCTCTTTAGTATTAGCCTACCTGCTCCATCCATCATACTCAGGAAACAAGACAGAAAGATTTAAAAAAAATATTAATACCGTAAAGAGGAAAACGTAGTTTCAGTTACCTCAAGTCCTAAGATCTTTCTTTAATGGTGGAAGAAACAGCATCTGAAATAGAAAATGTAAGCAGAACTAGAAAGCTGCTTCTCTTTCTGAAGTCAATGTGACAAGTCTGGCTTAAGGAAAACAGGTCTATGTATTTGAACGACATATAAGAGTTATCTAATTATGACAGAACTTTAAGCTGCTGCTGCTGCTAAGCACTTCAGTCATGTCCGACTCTGTGTGACCCCATAGACGGCAGCCCCCCAGGCTCCCCCATCCATCCCTGGGATTCTCCAGGCAAGAACACTGGAGTAGGTTGCCATTTCCTTTTCCGATGCATAAAAGTGAAAGTGAAATTGCTCAGTCATGTCCGACCCTCAGCCTTAAGCTAATCCGCTAGAATTTCTGAGGTTTCCTCAGAATTCATCCTGAATATTTGATGCTATTAAACTCTTCAGTCATCCACTAGGACTCCAGTCAGGCTGTCAGTTATTTGAACTTCTCCACTTTCAGACCCCATGGACTGTAGCCCGCCAGACTCCTCTCTCCATGGGATTCTCCGGGCAATACTGGAGTGGGTAACCATTCCCTTCTTCAGGGGGTCTTCCCAACCCAGAGATCAAATCCAAGTCTCCTGCATCGGCAGGCAGATTCCTTACCGTCTGAGCCACCAGGGAAGCCCATCACACACACGTGTTAGTAAGATCATACTTCATTTAAGTTCCATATCCAGATACTAACAGAACTGCCTCAGAACAAAGAAACACAAACCCTTCTAAATACAAAAAGATAAGCAAAAGCGACAGAACAAGCAAATGCTATAGACCAGGCAAGCAGTCTTTTGTGTCCTCGACCTCAGACAATGGCAAACCGCTGTTTTGTAAAATATAAAATCGCATGCTTGGACTTTATGGCAGATTGCCTAAGCATTTCTAAATGTTTTCTTTCACTTTCAGTACACATATCATGGCTTCTTAGTTCCTGGACCAGCACAGGTATAAACCACACAGTGAAGGAATAGGAATGTAAAGCAGTAAGATTCAACCAGTTCAATTGCTCAGTCAGGTTTAACTCTTTGCGACCCCATGGGCTGCAGCACGCCAGGCTTCCCTATCCATCACCAACTCCTGAAGCTTACTCAAACTCATGTCCCTTGAGTCGGTGATGCCATCCAACCATCTCATCCTCTGTCATCCCCTTCACCTCCCACCTTCAATCATTCCCAGCATCAGGGTCTTTTCCAATGACTCAGTTCTTCACATCAGGTGGCAAAAGTATTGGAGTTTCAGCTTCAGCATCAGTCCTTCCAATGAATGTTCAGGACTGATCTCCTTTAGGATGGACTGGTTGGATTTCCTTGCAGTCCAAGGGACTCTCAAGAGTCTTCTCCAACACCACCATTCAAAAGCATCAGTTCTTCAGCACTCAGCTTTCTTTATAGTCCAACTCTCACATCCATACATGAGTACTGGAAAAACCAAAGCTTTCACTAGACAGACCTTTGTTGGCAAATTAATGTCTCTGCTTTTGAATATGCTATCTAGGTTGGTCATAACTTTCCTTCCAAGGAGTAAGCGTCTTTTAATTTCATGGCTGCAGTCACCATCTGCAATGATTTTGGAGCCCAAAAAGTAAAGTCACCCACTCTTTACCCATCTATTTGCCGTGAAGTGATGGGACTGATGCTATGATCTTCATTTTCTGAATGTTGAGCTTAAGGCAACTTTTTCCCTCTCCTCTTTCACTTTCATCAAGAAGCTTTTTAGTTCCTCTTCACTTTCTGCCATAAGGGTGGTATCATCTGCATATCTGAGGTTATTGATATTTCTCCCGGCAATCTTTATTCCAGCTTGTGCTTCATCCAGTCCAGCAGTAAGATTAGGGGTATATAGAAATATACTTAAAATGAATGACAAATGGATTCTGTTTATTAAACAAGGAAACCATTAGACTCATGCCCTGATGCCACAGAGCTCTGTGTAAGCAAAGCAAAACCTCAGCCTGTAAATGCTTCCAACGTTACAAAGTTGGTACCTAAGTAGAATCCATCCCAAAGAGCCAACTGGGCTTTAAGCTACAGCTGATCGGTAATATCCTTATTTTTTTATTTGCTTCCACCTTTTCTCTGTAACTTTCTCCCCAAGCTTCTATCGGAGGAGCTCCTAGCAGCTTCCAGTTTGGCACTGTCTTTTTGAATTGATTTTTGCTCAAATAAAATCTTAAATTTTTAAAATATGTCTCAATTTATTTTTTAATAGGTCAAACATTTAGATACTATTAATAAATGTAAAATGGCTCTAATTCATGAATTTTTTAGAAAGGATTTTCAGGTTACTTAAATCAGAATTCAACAGTCTGTGTTAATATATTATTATATATATTTTATATATGTATACTTTCCCCACTTGGAATAGTATATGTAATTTTTTCAGACAGAAAATCTGAAAATTATGCTAACACTTACCTAATAAAGAGAAAGAGGATAAAATATGTATATAACATAGGAACATGTAGAATTAATACATATATAAGCAAATACTAGCCTTAATAAAAGGATAAATCAGAGCATTTAAAAATAAAATAGTAACCAAAAGGTAGAGGAAGGAGATAGCACATGGGGATAAGAATAGAAACTATATTTGTTTTATAAATTTGACTTTAGAGTCTTATAAAAATTTATATAAGTATAAAACAAATTTAATATAAAGCAATCTCTACATCAAAATGTGACAATTGCACCTTTTGTCCAGCAGGTGGCATAACACCACCAGGCAGACTCTTCTAGTGTCTCAAAGAAATGACAGTCATCTGTTGTCCTACGTGGAAGGGTACTTACCATGACAAAAACAACTGCAAAGGAGCATCAACTCGTTTTTTCATTTTCTTGATAATTTCTTATTATTTATTGTATCATTGAAAATATGAATATTTGATGTAAGGAAAAGACACAGCAAAAAAAAATTCTCTACTGCTGAATTTGAATAAGTAGTATTTTATGATATACATTATTTTATTAAATTAAATGATCCTTAGCTTTGTCCTCTGGAAAAGACTTAGAAATAAGGGCTAAATCCTGCATACTGAGATCATAGTCTCCACATACCATTTTCTAAATAGCTGATTACAGCTCTGTGACAGGAAATGTACAAGATAATCCCAGAATAGCAAAGGCAGCTTTGATGATATTAAGTTAAAAAGGCTCCCAGCAGCTGGTGATGAGAAAACTTGAACAATAGTAAAGCCAATAACTGCAATAAGTTGAAACATATCAAGGGTGTTAAAGTTCATGTATTCCTAGTGATACCATGAAAATAAAATACTATGGACCATCCTTGAAAATGTGGAGAAACCAAAATAATTACAAACTAGCAAAGAAAGAGGAGAGATCAGGGAAGATGGGGATGAATGGGGTGGAAGTTAGGGGTTAGCAGATCCGCACAGTTAAATATAGGATGGATAAACAACAAGGTCCTAGGGTATAGCACAGGGAATTATATTCAATATCCTGTGACAAACCATAATATAAAAGAATGTGTATATGTGTGTGTGTGCATATTACTGAATCATTTTCTGTACAGAAATGAACAATACTGTAAATTACTTCAGTTTAAAAAAAAGGTAGGGGAGAGATCATGTATTCTGCTTTCTCTATACAAACTATTCCAAGTAACCAAGTAGGTAATGAGATGTTTCTTTTTATAGAAGTATTTCACAAATAAGTGTTGGTTGCTCAGTCATGTCCAACTCTTTGCGACCCCATGGACTGTAGCCTGCCAGGCTCCTCTGTCCGTGGAATTCTCCAGGCAAGAATACTGGAGTGGGTAGCCTTTCCCTTCTCCAGGGGATCGTCCCAAGCCAGGGATTGAACCCGGGTCTCCTGCGTGCAGGCAGGTCCTTTACCATCTGAGCCGCCAGGGAAGCCCCTCATCCAATAAGTGAAGAGAGACTTTTAAACTTTCCTCACCACCATCCTACAACCTTCAATCAGTCATCAGATTCGGACTGTGTTGGTCACTGACTGCCCATGTCACCCGAAAGCCACGGGGTGTGTGCTTCCGGATGGAGGTATACGTCACCACCTGGGGGATATTTTTTGCCAAAACCTGAACCTTAATCTAGTGATATCCCTACTCAATACTCACTCCATGGAAGTATCAAGCATTCTGAATGTGGCCAGGCCAGGTGGAAAGGGCTTTAAATGTAAAAGACATACTTGAGGGTAAAAACTTAGTATGAAAAAAAGCATGTAAAATACCTTAATAATATTTAATATTGACTACATGCTGAAATAATATTTGTATATATTAAATATTAAAATGATATCCTTAAAATGAATTAAAACTAATTCTTTTCCTTTTTAAAATGTCTTATTATAAAATTTGAGGGTATATATGGTAAAAAAAAAAAATTATGGTTAATATTATGTTGCTGTTTGGACAGCCCAGCTCGTTTTCACTACAACTTTTAGGAAATACCTGGGATAGAGGAACAGGTTACATGGCACCGGAAAAATGGAAATAACAAAATCCAGGATTTTTGGAATCACTGCAATTCATATTTCTAATCCATTTTAACTAGTCAAGGTTAACAAAAATGTATATGCCTGATCATTGTAATTCATGTAGAGGTAATCATGAATATTGATATCTATGAAATCAAGATTTAATTTCTCAATTATATTCTCACTGTTGCTAATAAAAATAAATGTATAACAATTAGAAACTATCTTTGCATGGCCAAAAGTAATTTATTACCAGTGGTCTGTGAACCACACTGTGCAAAACACTGATATGTATTTGTTCCTCCTGAAAAACTTTTAAACAGAAAACCTTATTATCTCAGCTTTACAGTTATATACAGGCATAATTATTATCTCTATACTATTAGAGAGCCTTGGTTTAAACTTTACTATGTCATTAAGGTTCCAAATAGCATTCATATAGCTCATGAGAATGAACTTAATTTAAAATAATTTTGATTAAAATGTAACAAAGCCAAATTAGACATGTGAAATATTTTAATTCTATCCATCCTCTCTTACACTGTTGTCCCCCAAATTAAACATCAAATGAATACATTTACTATAAAAAGGCAGGATAGGTATTAATTTATGTATATTCATATTTCAATTTTAACATGACAGTTTTTACATACTTGAAATAATAGGTAACCCTAAAATTAGGTAATTTGTCTTTCAGTTTATTAAATCAGAAATTATTTAATGGTATCTAAACTTTTACTTTGATTGTTACTCAGTTATGAAAAGTATACATGTTTAGTATGCTTTAATCTTTGATCAGGAGAGATAACATATGTCTAACCAACTCGCAGATATCTTCAGTTCAGTTCAGTCGCTCAGTCGTGTCCGACTCTTTGCGACCCCATGAATCGCAGCACGCCAGGCCTCCCTGTTCATCACCATCACCTGGAGTTCACTCAGACTCACGTCCATTGAGTCCGTGATGCCATCCAGCCATCTCATCCTCGGTCGTCCCCTTCTCCTCCTGCCCCCAATCCCTCCCAGCATCAGAGTTTTTTCCAATGAGTCAACTCTTCTCATGAGGTGGCCAAAGTACTGGAGTTTCAGCTTCAGCATCATTCCTTCCAAAGAAATCCCAGGGTTGATCTCCTTCAGAATGGACTGGTTGGATCTCCTTGCACTCCAAGGGACTCTCAAGAGTCTTCTCCAACACCACAGTTCAAAAGCATCAATTCCTTGGGGCTCAGCTTTCTTTACAGTCCAACTCTCACATCCATACATGACCACAGGAAAAACCATAGCCTTGACTAGACGGACCTTTGTTGGCAAAGTAATGTCTCTGCTTTTGAATATGCTATCTAGGTTGGTCATAACTTTTCTTCCAAGGAGTAAGCATCTTTTTAGTGATTCTGGAGCCCCCAAAAATAAAGTCTGACACTGTTTCCACTGTTTCCCCATCTATTTGCCATGAAGTGATGGGACCAGATGCCATAGTTAGTTTTCTGAATGTTGAGCTTTAGGCCAACTTTTTCACTCTCCTCTTTCACTTTCATCAAGAGGCTTTTTAGCTCCTCTTCACTTTCTGCCATAGGGGTGGTATCATCTGCATATCTGAGGTTATTGATATTTCTCCTGGCAATCTTGATTCCAGCTTGTGCTTCTTCCAGCCCAGCATTTCTCATGATGTACTCTGCATATATACAGCCTTGACATACTCCTTTTCCTATTTGGAACCAGTCTGTTGTTCCATGTCCAGTTCTAACTGTTGCTTGCTGACCTGCATACACATTTCTCAAGAGGCAGGTCAGGTGGTCTGGTATTCCCATCTCTTTCAGAATTTTCCACAGTTTATTGTGATCCACACAGTCAAAGGCTTTGGCATAGTCAATACAGCAGAAATAGATGTTTTCCTGGAACTCTCTTGCTTTTTCCGTGATGATTGCCGCGGATGTTGGCAATTTGATCTCTCGTTCCTCTGCCTTTTCTAAAACCAACTTGAACGTCAGGGAGTTCACGGTTCACATATTGCTGAAGCCTGGCTTGGAGAATTTTGAGCATTACTTTACTAGCATGTGAGATGAGTGCAATTGTGTGGTAGTTTGAGCATTCTTTGTCATTGCCTTTCTTTGGAATTGGAATGAAAATGGACCTTTTCCAGTCCTGTGGCCACTGCTGAGTTTTCCAAATTTGCTGGCATATTCAGTGCAGCACTTTCACAGCATCATCTTTCAGGATTTGAAACAGCTCAATTGGAATTCCATAACCTCCACTAGCTTTGTTTGTAGTGATGCTTTCTAAGGCCCACTTGCTTCACATTCCAAGATGTCTGGTTCTAGATTAGTGATCACATCATCATGACTATCTGGGTCATGAAGATCTTTTTTGTACAGTTCTTCCATGTATTCTAGCCACCTCTTCTTAATATCTTCTGCTTCTGTTAGGTCCATACCATTTCTGTCCTTTATCGAGCCCATCTTTGCATGAAATGTTCCCTTGGTGTCTCTAATTTTCTTGAAGAGATCTCTAGTCTTTCCCATTCTGTTCTTTTCCTCTATTTCTTTGCATTGATCGCTGAAGAAGGCTTTCTTATCTCTCCTTGCTATTCTTTGGAACTCTGCATTTAGATGCCTATATCTTTCCTTTTCTCCTTTGCTTTTCGCCTCTCTTCTCTTCACAGCTATTTGTAAGGCCTCCCCAGACAGCCATTTTGCTTTTTTGCATTTCTTTTCCATGGGGATGGTCTTGATCCCTGTCTCCTGTACAATGTCATGAACTTCATTCTATAGTTCATCAGGCACTCTATCTATCAGATCTAGGCCCTTAAATCTATTTCTCACTTCCACTGTATAATCATAAGGGATTTGATTTAGGTCATACCTGAATGGTCTAGCGGTTTTCCCTACTTTCTTCAATTTAAGTCTGAATTTGGTAATAAGGAGTTCATGATCTGAGCCACAGTCAGCTCCTGGTGTTGTTTTTGTTGACTGTATAGAGCTTCTCCATCTTTGGCTGCAAAGAATATAATCAATCTGATTTCGGTGTTGACCATCTGGTGGTGTCCATGTGTAGAGTCTTCTCTTGTGTTGTTGGAAGAGGGTGTTTGCTATGACCAGTGCATTTTCTTGGCAAAACTCTATTAGTCTTTGCCTTGCTTCATTCCGCATTCCAAGGCCAAATTTGCCTGTTACTCCAGGTGTTTCTTGACTTCCTACTTTTGCATTCCAGTCCCGTATAATGAAAAGGACATCTCTTTTGGGTGTTAGCTCTAAAAGGTCTTGTAGGTCTTCATAAAACTGTTCAACTTCAGCTTCTTCAGCATTACTGGTTGGGGCATAGACTTGGATAACTGTGATATTGAATGGTTTGCCTTGGAGACGAACAGAGATCATTCTGTCATTTTTGAGATTGCATCCAAGTACTGCATTTCGGACTCTTTTGTTGACCATGATGGCTACTCCATTTCTTCTGAGGGATTCCTGCCCGCAGTAGTAGATATAGTGGTCATCTGAGTTAAATTCACCAATTCCAGTCCATTTTAGTTTGCTGATTCCTAGAATGTCAACGTTCACCCTTGCCATCTCTTGTTTGACCACTTCCAATTTGCCTTGATTCATGGACCTGACATTCCAGGTTCCTATGCAATATTGCTCTTTACAGCATCGGATCTTGCTTCTATCACCAGTCACATCCACAGCTGGGTATTGTTTTTACTTGGCTCCATCCCTTCGTTCTTTCCGTAGTTATTTCTCCACTGATCTCCAGTAGCATATTGGGCACCTAATGACCTGGGGAGTTCCTCTTTGGTATCCTATCATATTGCCTTTTCATACTGTTCATGGGGTTCTCAAGGCAAGAATACTGAAGTGGCTTGCCAAATAGTGGAATTTTTTTTTCCTTTACTCATGCTGCACCAAAGCGAGAGGCCACTAGGGGGTAGTGTGCGGTTAGGGCAAAGATCTCTCAGGGCTTGGAAAGACCAGCTCAGCTTAACATATATACGACTAATGTGATAAATAGCAACAGAAGCGTATGTTTGGTTCATCTTCCTTCTGTGAAGTTATATGGACCATATGCAAATTGATGACTACTTCTTGGAAGAGACGCTTTACTGAAAGGCTGAACCCTTTGGCTTCATGACAGTCTTCTGGTGACGTCCTCAATTCAGTTAAAATCAGTTGAATTCCAAGCAGCAAAAGCATAGTAAGTAATTAGCCTTAGCATTTCTCAGCCTTTTGGCTAAATTTAAAAGTACCATATGTAAAATAGATAGCCAGTGGGAGTTTGATGTATGAGGCAGGGAGCCCAAAGCCAGCGTTCTATGACAAGCTAGAAGGGTGGGGTGGGAAGCGAGGGGGCGGGGGGCCCTCAAAAGGGAGGGGACACATGTATACCTAATGCTGATTCATGTTGATGTATGGCAAAAACCATCACAATATTGTAATATAATTATATAATTAAAAACACACACACAATAGTAGTAATTACCCATTCTGCCTCTCACTACCTACAAAAAGCATAGGGTCAAAACTTTAAAATTGAAAACTATGGAAATCTTTTTATAGTTTCTAAAATTATATTTTTGTCCTTTTAGAGGACATAAAGTTCTTGTGAGCAGTTACTTGATAGTATATTGTGCAAAGAGTACTGGACATAATCTATAGATCCTAACTCTATGATATGATAATTGACATGGCAGATGCAGAACAAGCAGACTGCTGAGTTCCAGTGCCTTTTACTATGATACTGAAGCAAGGGCCTGTAGGTCTCCTGGGCACAAGGCCTTTCTGTGTCCCCCATTTCTTTGATTCAGGAAACAGCCTTCATTCAGCCTCCGTGACCTTCCCTGAGTTCCGATGGACAGATTCAAGCAGTTGTTAATTAGGGAAGGGAGGTGATGCGAGACCAGGGAGAAACACACAGTCAAGAGCAGCCTTGGGGCAAGGTCCTGTTTCTCCATCTTCAGATACCCACAACAATATCTTTGAGCTATTCTGCAGATACTGAAACCCTCTCCAGGTCTGATAAGTTAACAATTAATGATGGTAGGCTGCCCACAATCATGTCCACGCCAGACTATTTGGACCTGCAGGTTGATGATGCTGACTCCTATTTATCTCACCACCAACCCATCAAAACAATGTCCATGAGCTGATCACGCCCTCTTTGAACAATTATTGTAAAACTCCTCACTGACCCCTCCAGGGCAGGACACACAGTTTTGAGAGCATTAGCCTGCTGTTGGCCCCCTTTGCCTAGCAAAGCAATAAAACTGTTCTTTTCTTCTTCACCCAAACCTGTCTCCAAGGTTTGATTTGGCACCAGTGTACAGAGAAGCTGAGATTTCGGCATCAAACTTTCTAATATTCAAGTAACAAATAGGTTATTTTTCTTTTTCAACTAGGAGGGAAATGGCAACCCTCTCCAGTATTCTTGCCTGGTGAAGCCCATGAACAGAGAAGCCTGGTGGGGAGTCCACGGGGACACAAAGAGACATGACTTAGCGACTAAACAACAACTTTATAAGCTATACTTTGAATTATTTTAATAAATTATTCTAGAGAGTTCATCTTAGTTTTGAACAATTCTGGAAGTTTCTTTTGGAATATATACAATTTCACAGCAGGTGGTTCAGGTGATTATAAAAGTGCATGATTAATATAATTAATCCTAGTTGATTTTGATTCATTTCTTCAGATCTTTTTTGGCCTTGAAATTGTGCCTAGAATTCCTGTAACCTATTTGTCCTGGGATTTTTTATAAACAATAAATGCTCGCCCCCATATGGTGGCCATCATCTGGCTTTTGGCAACTAGAAATTGCAGCTCGCCAGGGTTTCTTCAGATTGGAGGTATTTTTAGTCTCACCATATCGGTCAGTATCCCATTGCACAGAGACCTCCCTTCAAAGGGGGAGAATTTAAAGCAGCCGCTGTTTACAGGGAAGTGGACAGTATTAAGAGAAAGCAACCTGAGAGGTTGAATTACCCAGAAATCAACACAGTGGGAAGTGGTCCCACCCTAGGTGTGAATGGATGGAAGAGTGGAAGAAAGACTATTTCCAGAGGCTGTGAGCACTGGGGCTGCAGAAGAGCTGCCATTCTAGAGGGACCACTCCTGAACACAGCTGCTGGGAGGATCCATGCCAGACAGACCCACCATCTGTCCTCCCACCCACTGCTCTCCACCAGTGGCCTCACTTGACCTTCTAGAGCTCTGCAAGGAAGGGTGGACCACTCAATGGACTGACTCAATACAGACTCACTGCTGAAGCTTGCCTGTATGGTCCCTCCTTTAGCTTTTTTTTCTTTCTTAGTGCCCTGTTTTTTTTTTTTTAATATTTATTCATTTTTAATTGATTGATATTTGCTTTACAATATTGGTTTGACCTCCCTTAGGAGGTTTTTACTTCACTCCCCACATTCTTGCAAACCAAAGCAGAAATGGTATTTTAAGGAAATGCTTCCTTACTCACGCCAGGCTTCTAGATGGAATCTGTATCCCCTGCCGCATGTATCTTGTTCTTTGTGTGAGCCAAAAGGAAGCACTGCCTGTGCTAGAAAAGCCTAGAACGGTTTCTTTTCAATATCTCAACATGACAGGCTTTTAAGCAGATTCGATGAAGTCGCTGCTCCCTGAGTTTGGAGAGCTCAGTGATCCACTGAGAAAGGAGACTGGATTCATTCCCTCCTGTATGTTTAAGGAGTTGCCAGGAAAGTCCCAGCTCAACTCAGGATCCCCAGCCTGGACCACAGGAATCTCACCTACTTGTTTGGCTAATCTACAGCATTACCTTTCCTTATTATAATCTATTTGAAACTCCTGTAGGAAAAAAATCCAAATGCGAAAACCATGTTGTCACTTTCATAAAATGTGACTCTCATTGTGTCCCCCCCACCCCCGCTTGCCTCACCCCACCTCCCCTTCCTGATCTTTACTGAAAGGATGAAAGAAAAGGAAACCTTGATGATTTCATTCTAATTACACTATCATTAAATGACTGATGATTTTGTCACAGAAGCACAGGCAAAACTGTGAGAAAGCAACTGATTAAAGCCGATGACTTTCTTTCAAAGTGCATATTCTCAAATTGAATTCGTGAATAAAAATTTATTCTGTTATTTATTTCCTCCCCCGAGAGTCCTCTGCATTATACAGAGGAAGCCTGGTCTTATTTTTTTCCAAACCCTTTTTCTTTCTGTTTCTCCTGCACTGTTCGTTCCTATCTTATTCCCACTTACATCACTTGCTACGCTGAATGGGTCTCAGGTGTGTGGGCTTTGCCCAAGCAAGCTTTGTCTTCTCATCTACTTGCTTCTGAGAATAAATCATTGGCAGAAAGGCAAACAAATGGAGTGGGTCTGTACATTTCTGCCAGGGGTGAGCCCTTCCTATAGGCAACCAATCACAAAACACACTTGATTATCTTCTAATGGTTCTGAGCAGAATTAACAAGTAGATTCTGCTACCTCCATTGGAGTGGATTTAATATTGCTGGATTCTCCTGTGATTCAGTGGTGTGTACATTCTCTCACAACTTCACAAATAGATCTTAAGGGTCTTCAGGGGACCGCTGTTAGCTAAATAATCTTGAGAGTTATTACAAAGATTTTAATTGTTTTTTAAATGTTGTACATTTACTAATGCCAGTATGTATAGTTCAGTTTATTTTTACAGGTTGTATAAGTTACTAACAATAAGACCTAACTAAAATAGGTAGCTTTTAGGTGAATTTTGGGGGGGAGAAAAAGGAAGATAAAAAGCTAATAGATCTGTGTCTATTCAAAAATATAGATCTTATGATTCCAAGTTCAAAGGAACAAGTTGGGCTACCAGACTTCCCCACTTCACAAAAGAGCTGCTTGGCTAGGGGTATTCCAAACAAGGCATTTTTTTTAATGCTTTAAATCATTAAAAATAGAGGTAATAAATCTAAGAAGGTTAAACCAACTAGGTAGGAAGTTTTAATGAACATTTTTTAGGCATTTAGAGAGAAATTGCAGAGTAAGAGGATTTTTCTGCATGCACTGTCTTATTAGGCTAGATTTATCCTGTTTACTGTGGAACCATGTGATTGGATGAGCCATCGGGGGCGAGGAGCATTCTGTGATATAGAAGTCCAAGGTCAAGTTTCTCTTTGTCATTTTTAGAAATAATCACAAGTTCATTTTTCCATGGACTTCCATATAGAAAGTATGTCAAGTTATAAAAGTGAAAATAAATGTATCCGAATGTATTCTTTTTAAACTTTAATAGTTATAATGATAATTAAAACACTAGCTCCTAGTGCTGATCTATCGATTGAGTCCAAATACATAAAGCACTTAGAACAAGACCTGGCTGAGTAGGCCCATTATAAGTACTTACTATTAGTATCGAGTTTTTAAAATAATTCTGGCCAAGATTGAATGTTAGAATTTTAAAATAGGATGAAAGACTATCAGTCAAGTCAGTGGTTTACAACTTCTTTTTAAGCAGCAAAACTTTTAAAAAAATCCTTCCGGCAAACAGAAAATATCAAGTGGACCCCAGTGAGTAGATTAAGAGGATCCTCTGCTTGAAATGGGGCTCATAGTCCTAGCATCAGGCAGATCCCTTGGGTAACTCTGGAACTCAGTATGAGAATTAAGCAAAGGTATCTCACCATCTCACAGATGAGGAAAACAAACCCTAGGGAGGGAAATGCGCTTATTCCCAAAGCCAACAGCTTTCCGATTGCGTCCTAGAAAATAACTAATACCAGTTCTACTTGAAAACAAATGCCTTTTTCAGGTGACACTCAAAATGGTTAACCGTAGCCAACCAAACCCTCTGTCTAGCTGCGGCCTCTCATAATCAGGTGTACTCACTAGCTACTACATTACAAAGCATTTTTTGTGAGAGACGGATGTCACTATGGAAGGAATGAGGAACCAGGGGGCTCAGGCCTTCAGTACCAAAGTGATGGAGCAATTTAGTGTCAAAGTGATTTCCTGTTGGTGGAAATGTAAATTGATGCAGCCACTATGGAAAACAGTGTGGAGCTACTTCAGAAAACTTAGAGTTGCCATGTGACCCAGCAATCCCACTCCTGGGCATATACGAGATAAAACTGTAATCTCAAAAGATACATGCACCCCTATGTTCATAGCATTTACAGTAGCCAAGACCTGGAAACTACCTAAGTGTCCATCAAAAGATGAACATATAAAAATGTGGTGCATGTGTGCAATGGAATATTGCTGCTAAGGCACTTCAGTCATGTCCGACTCTGTGCAACCCCATAGACGGCAGCCCACCAGGCTCCCCCTTCCCTGGGATTCTCCAGGCAAGAACACTGGAGTGGGTTGCCATTGCCTTCTCCAATGCATGAAAGTGAAAAGTGAAAGTGAAGTCGCTCGGTTGTGTCCGACTCTTAGCGACCCCATGGACTGCAGCCCAGCAGGCTCCTGGCATCCATGGGATTTTCCAGACAAGAGTACTGGAATATTACTTGGGCATAAAAAAAGAATAATGCCATTTGCAGCAACATAGATGAACCTAGAGATTATCAGTCTAAGTGAAGTCAAAAAGAGAAAGACAAATATTATACGATAATACTTAGATACGGAATCTAAAATAAGATACAAATCAACATATCTACAAAATAAAAAGGAAAAAAATCACAGAGATCAGACTTATGGTTGCCAAGGAGGTAAAGGAGAGAAGGAACAGGAGTTTGAGATTAGCAGAATCTAATTATTATATATAGGATGGATAAACAACAAGGTCCTACTGTATAGCACAGGAAACTATGGTCAATATTCTATGACAAACCATCATGGAAAAGAATGTAACACACACACATATATATAACTGAGTCACAGAAGTAACACAACATTGTAAGTCAACTATACTTCAATTTTTTAGGTATATACCAAAAAAAAAAAAAAAAAAACCTGGTATACTGAATACACACCAGATAAATGTCAGCTCTGGATATCTGGGATGCCCTCTGCTGGGAAAAAAAAAGTCCACATCGGACAGGAATCCTGTTAAGAATAGCTATTCCAGAATAGAAACTAGAGCAAACTATAGAACAATGTCTATTTCCTTTCGTTTGATCTTTCTAGATAATAAAGTTCTACTCTCCTCTGGCCTCTTCCCAAACATTTAGGCATATTTTCTTTCAAAAGAAGGAACTACTAGTGATGATAACCATTTTTCAAGGTCAACAGTATAAATCACCTCTCTTAGATGAAAGTAATGTGAACCAAATATTCTTTTCCATAAGTGAATTTGTCTGTGATAAAGAACTATTTTAAAGTTAAAATTCTTAAACCCAGGTCACTGCAGAAAGTTGAACGGTTGTTGTCTGGGATAGAAAGTGCAAGTGACTGCTTTGTATTCATCATTCACAGTAAGTTGAACTATCCAAATAGCTCAGAGCTGCTAATTGTAGAAGTGGATGCATCTTTATAGAATTTCCAAAAATAGTTGTCATTCCCTTGTACTTACTGAAATAAATGACTTTACCAGTGGTTCTTGACACAGACTAGTTACCTACATAATAGGCAGGTGATGGTGACAGGAGGTAAAAAGAAGACCTGCAAGGAGCCTCAGACGGGAAAACTGGAAGGCTGGATTGACCGGGAGGAAGATGCTAGGGGAGACAGGAACAGGAGACTATGTGAGAGGGACCAGCAAGGCGGATGCAAATGGCTGCTCAACTTGAGCTCAGATGGCTCCCTGTGGCTTCAAGAAGTTTAGACTCTCCCATACCAAAGGCAGACTGGGCCCTCTTTCATATTCCAGAAATATTATCTGTGCCTCACTTTTCTGGCTCCTGGGGGAAGGAGGGAGGCACGGGAGAAAATTCATTTAGGTGTGTGACTTCAAGGGAAGAGCATTTGGCTAATGAGTAAGCAGCTGTTTGGTTAAGCAAATTACTCATCCTGGAATATTTATGGAGCACAACTATTTTTCAAGCCTGTAAAAATGTAAAGGAAAAAAATGGCTCCCTAAGACCCCACAGCAGATGTTTCTGCATTTATAAACGAAGTATACTGAACGGTAAGCTCTTCTTCCAGATTCATCTGCAAAAACACACAAGACTTCCTAAGAGGTGCTCCATTTATTTCCAGAGAACAGAGAACATTTACTGATTACTTATTTTATGCCAAGCATTGTTTTATGCAAAATAAAAAGCCTAAGACAAAGGCCTAAGCCTTTAAGGAGTAAAGTATGATAAGAAAGCTATATACCCCCCAAAACATAACTAATAGTGAAACATCGACAACCTCAGATATGCAGATGATACCACCCTAGTGTCAGAAAGTGAAGAGGAACTAAAGAGCCTCTTGATGAAGGTGAGAGATGAGAATGAAAAAGCTGGCTTAAAACTCAGCATTCAAAAAATGAAGATCATGGTATCCAGTCCCATCACTTAATGGCAAATAGATGGGGAAATAATGGAAACAGTGGCAGATTTTATATTCTTGGGCTCCAAAATCACTGTGGATGGTGACTGCAGCCATGAAATTAAAAGACACTTGCTCCTTGGAAGAAAAGCTATGACAAACCTAGACAGCATATTAAAAAACAGAGACATCGCTTTGCTGACAAAAGTCTGTATAGCCAAAGCTGTGGTTTTCCAGTAGTCATGTGTGGATGTAAGAATTGGAGCATAAAGAAGCTGAGTGCTGAAGGTGATGCTTTCAAACTGTGGTGCTAGGGAAGACTCTTGAAAGTCTCTTGGACAGCAAGGAGATCAAACCGTCAATCCTAAAGGAAATCAATCCTGAATATCAATGGAAGCACTGATGCTGAAGCTCCAATACTTTGGCCACCTGATGTGACGAGTCAACTTACTGGAAAAGACTCTGATGCTGGGAAAGATTGAGAGCAGGAGGAGAAGGGAGCAACAGAGGATGAGTTGGATGGATGGCAACACCAATTCAATGGACATGAATTTTGAGCGTACTCTGAGAGATACTGAAAGACAGGGGAGGCTGGCATGCCGCAGTCCATGGGGTTGCAAAGAGTCAGACACGACATAGAAACTGAACAACAACAGTAATGAAAAGTGATCTTTCTAATGACAACATGAGTGTCAAGGGCTGTAATTGGCATAACTTACTTGCTTATCTGTGTGTGTGTTCAGTCACTTTATTCATGTCTGACTCTTTGCAGTCCCATGGACTGTAGCATGCCACGCTCCTCTCCTCATGGAGTTTTTCAAGCAAGAATACTGGAGTGGGTTGCCATTTCCTCCTCCAGGGGATCTTCCTGATCCAGGGATCAAACCCGTGTCTCCTGAGTTGCAGGAAGATTCTTTACCTCTGAGCCACCAGGGAAGCCCTATTTGCTTAATAATTATATATTAGTTATATGTAATTATTATATAAAACTATTGTGTTATATATTGATTATATTAATATGTATTATTAATGTGGACTCTATATTAAGATATATTACTATAGTGTTATTAACATTGATATACTATAATTACTATATAATCATTAATAACTATTGACCAAAGACATGTTAATATGTCTTTTGTTACCCAAATGTTATTGACTGGAGTGTTTCAATATTCACTTATATAACAAATTGCTGGCTACAAGCTTCAGTTTCTGCAAAATATCTCCTGGTCAATCATAGTTAATCGTTAATATAGTTAATCATTGCTGTCTATTGAGACCTTACTACGATCCAGTCCTTGTGCCTGTTAGAAAACTGCTATTCCAAAGACAGTTGAAAACAAGACTAAAAGAAATAGCATCCCGACGTTGAGAGGAGACAGGGGAGTGTGACGGTGACCTGAGACGAGAGGTGGCTGTCAGGGAGGATCACCACAATGGCCCAGAGGAACTTGCTAATCAAGAAAAAAAAGGAAAATAGGACGCTGCAGAAGCTCAAGGCGGCAGTTCATCCTGCTGGTGTCTTTGAATAAGGGCTCATGCAGAAATTAGATTTGAAATTGCCTCTGAAGAATGGGAAGAGTCAGTCCGGGGAAGGGATTTCTGAGCAGGGAAGTGGCTTAAGCAAAAAGAGCGAGGCAGACACAGGATGGTCACAACTCGTGGTCTAACCAGTCACGCTCCTCTGATGAGTAAATAAGCCCATGCAATTCGACTGAAGGACACACTTGGGGAATAATGAAGACGGGAGTGGTCAGGAGTCAACGGCTGCAGGGCAGGAAAAAGGGTCCAAGACTGAAATGGGTTAGCAGCTGGAATATTATTCCAGGCTGAGTGCAACATGCATGGCCCCACTGCAGGGCTGGCAGCAGGCATCTGTTTAGGAGTTTGCTGTAGACCACCTGTTTAGGAGTTTGTTGCAGCCACGAAATTAAAAGACACTTGCTCCTTGGAAGAAAAACTATGACCAACCTAGACAGCATATTAAAAAGCAGAGACATTACTTTGCTGAAAAAGGTCCATCTAGTCAAGGCTATGGTTTTTCCAGTGGTCATGTATGGATGTGAGAGTTGGACTATAAAGAAAGCTAAACGCCAGAGAATTGATGCTTTTGAACTGTGGTGTTGGAGAAGACTCTTGAGAGTCCCTTGGACTACAAGGAGATCAAACCAGTCAATCCTAAAGGAAATCAGTTCTGAATATTCACTGAAAGGACTGATGCTGAAACTGAAACTCCAATACTTTGGCCACCTGATACAAAGAACTGACTCATTAGAAAAGACCCTGATGCTGGGCAAGATTGAAGGCGGGAGAAGGGGAAGACAGAAGATGCGATGGTTGGATGACATCACCGATTCAATGGACATGAATTTGAGCAAGCTCCGGGAGTTGGTGATGGACAGGGAAGCCTGGTGTGCTGCAGTCCATGGGGTCACAAAGAGTCAGACATGACTGAGCAACTGAACTGAACTGATGTAGAGTACCTAGGGGAAAACGAGACAGGACCTATCCAGAAGAGAGAAAGCCAAAGAAAGAGAAAGGGAGCAATAGCAGACGAAGGTGAGAACTACTGGATTATGAGAAGCAACCAGAGGGAAAAACTAAAGATGGCTCTAGAGTCTGAAGCTGGGATGACCAGGTGAAAGTGGTCAGAGGAAACCTGTCTCATTGGACAGGAAGTTATTTTAGACACAGCACTGAGCTTAAGGTGCTGGCTGAGCTCATGCTAGTGATGGACAGAAGAAACAAACCTCACCAGCTTCTAAAACACGGTGAACTTACAGCCACTACAGAGAACAGTATGGAGGCTCCTTAAAAAAAAAAAAAAGTAGAGCTACCATATTATGTACACAGCAAGCAATCCCGCTCCTGGGCACATATCCAGAGGAAACCATAATTCAAAAAGATATATGCACCTCAATGTTCACTACAGCGCTATTTATAATAGACAAGACATGGAGGCATCCTGAATGTCCATCAACAGAGGAACAGATAAAGAAGATGTGGTACATATTTATAGAATGGAATATTACCTAGCCATAAAAAAGAATGAAACACAGCCCCTTGCAGCTACATGGATGGACTTAGAGATTACCATACTAAGTGAAATAAGTCAGAGAAAAACAAATAGATGACTCATACATGAAATCTAATTTTTTAAAAAAGAAACAAATGACCTTATTTACAAAACAGACTTACAGATAATGAAAACAAACTTAGGTTTACTAAAGGGGAAACATGGGGTGGGGTCGGGAGAGGGAGATATAACTCAGGAGCTTGGGATGAACACACACACACTACTATATATTAGATAACCAACAAGGACCTACTGTATAGCATAGAAAGCTCTACTCAGTAGTCTGAATATTGAGAAAGAATCTACAAAAGAATGAATATATATATATACACATGTACACATATATATATATATTTATGTAATTTGAATCACCTTGCTGTAACACAGCATTGTAAATCAAGTATACTCTAATGCAATTAAAATAGTTTTTAAATAATTAATTTGGGGAACTGCAGCCAGGATCTTTCTAAGTCGAGGCCTGCAACTTCTATTTCAACAATCAGGAAAAGGGGACATTCAGGGTGACTGATTGGTGATATCTTGGGGAATGCTGAGAAAAAAGTGTCCAGATTAGAGTAGGGAACAGGCAGAGGTCACCTGCACTTAGGAGGCATACTTGTTTGTCAGGATTGATGTAATGAAGGACCACAACCTGGGTGGTTCGATGGACAGGAATTTGGAGGCAGATCAGGGTGCCAGCTGCTCCTGGAGCCTCCCTCCTTGGCCTGTCTTCTCCCTGTGTCCTTACAGGGTTACCGCTCTGTGCGTTTCTGGTCCTAACCTCCTCTTATAAGGACATCGGTCAGACGGGATTTGGGACCCCCTAGGGCCTCAATTTAAACTTAATAATGTAAAGTCTTTGTTTCCAAATACAGCCATATTCTGAGATACTAGGGCTTAGAACTTCCACATAGGAAATCTGAAGGGACACAATTCAGCCCATAACAGAAGGTGAGAAAACTCTTAAATGAGAAAAGGATGAGCATTATAGCATTACCAGAAGCAAAGGACCAGGGAATTGCACACTACTGTCTGCATTTGTAGGTTGTGAGTGTAGTATTACTTGCTGAGTTGTTTCCGACTTCTTGGAACCCTATAGACTATAACCTGCCAGGCTCCTCTGTACATGGGATTCTCCAGGCAAGAATACTGGAGTGGGTTGCCATTCCCTTCTCCAGGGGATCTTCCCAACCCAGGGATTGAACCCGGGTCTCCTGCATTAAAGTTTACTAGTGAAAGTAATGGAACAGCTAGTGGAACCAAGCAAGTGAGAGATCCTTGGTGGGTCTGAACCACCTCATCTGCCAACAGCAGGGATTGAGATAGAAAAATGAGTTTTATTTTGAAAATATTGAGCTTAGGATTCTGTTAGAACATACAAGGGTCCTTGTCCTTCTGGACTGCTGTGAGATTAAATGAGTACCTAGTATAAAGTTGGTTCAAGAAATGGCAGCTGTTAAGATTATGATCATTAATTCAAGGTAGCTTTTGCCTTTTCCTGCTGAATATCCCCTAAACTCTTGGAAATGCAAGATTAATGAGTAAGAAACAGACACGCTTTTAACTTTGCTCTGAAATTTCAAACAAGGTAAAATGAATCTAAGTAACAAATATTCTTCTATTTTTTGTGGGTATGAACACTTGAGATCTACTCTCAACACATTTTTACCTGCACAATACAATACTGTTAACTATAGACATGATAATATACAGCAGATCTCTTGAGTTTGATCACCTAGTATAATTGAAACTTTATACTCATTGATCAGAAACTCCCCATTTTTCCTGCACTCTGGCCCCAGCAACCACCATTCTAATTTTTGTTTCTGTGAGTTTGACTATTTTAGAGACCTCATGTCAGTAGAATCATGCTACATTTATTCTTCTGTAACTGGCTTGTTTTATTTAACATGATACCTCCCAGGTTCATCCATAGTATCACATAGAGTAGGATTTCCTTCTTAAAAGACAGATATCTATCTGCATTCCTTTGATTTCTCTTAACATTCTCTATAAGTAAATTTTATAGGAACCTATGTTTCTGGTTCTCAGTCCTAAATATTCATTGGAAGGACTGGTGCTGAAGCTGAAACTCCAATACTTTGGTCACCTGATGCAAAGAACTGATTCGTTGGAAAAGGCCCTGATGCTGGGAGAGATTGAAGGCGGGAGGAGAAGGGGATGACAGAGGATGAGATGGCTGGATGGCATTACAAACTCAATGGATATGAGTTTGAGTAAGCTCCAGGAGTTGGTGATGGACAGGGAAGCCTAGCGTGCTGCAGTCCATGGGGCCACAAAGAGTCGGACACGACTGAGCGACTGAACTGATGTCTCTGGTATGTGATTGTAACACTTTAGATACAAACATGAGTGATTTCATTTTACTCTTCAAAGTTATCATATGAAAGTTTAATAATTGTAGGAAACTACCCTTTAAAAAATTTTTAATGTATCTCTTAAAATATAAGCAACAGAGGCTTGTTTTATCCTTTTTCCACCATATTCTCAAACTGAATTAATAAGTAACTATTTTTTATACTGTATGTTACATGTGCATTTTTTCTGATTAGAGGATAATTGTTTTGCAGTATTGTGTTGGTTTCTGCCATACATCAACACGAATCAGCCGCAGGTATACATAAGTGCCCTCGCTCTTGAACTGTCCTCCCATCTTGCTCCCCACCCCATTTCTCTAGGTTATCACAGAGCACTGGGTTGAGCTCCCCATGTTACACAGCAAATTCCCACTTGCTATCTATTTTACATACGGTAATGTATATATTTCCATGCTGTTAATAGACCTGAACTCTGTAAGGCTAGATTGCTGTAGAAGATGCAAGTATAAAATTAGCTGTTTTTCAGACAGCTGGGGAGAAAAGGCATAATGGTAAAGAGATATAAATGTCTGAAGCGCCTACATCACAGGTCTGCCCTGTCTAGATATTGTATTGATATTTGTTGTTGTTCAGTCGCTCAGTCATATCCAGCTCTTTGCAACCCCATGGACTGAAGCAAGCCAGGCTTCCCTGTCGTTCACCATCTCCCAGTTTGAGCACTATCTTGCTCAGACTCATGTTGATTAAGTCAGTGATGCCATCCAACCATCTCATCCTCTGTCGCCCCCTTCTCCTCCTGCCTTCAGTCTTTCCCAGCATCAGGGTCTTTTCCAGTGAGCCAGCTCTTCGCACCAGGTGGCCAAAGTATTAAGTATTGGTATTTCCTATATTACAATTCCCATCATGAAAAGTTAAACAGTAATCAACAACATACTAGTAATAAACAGTCAAGAGAATTGAAAGAGAGTGGTCACATGGTAACAGTGATGAAAACTGTGTTTTAGGAGATCAGAGGAGACAAAGATGATTGAACTAAGATGATCAAGGAAGGCTCTCCTGGTAGTCCAGTGGTGAAGAATCCACCTTGCAATTCAAGGGATATCAGTTCAGTCCCTAGTCCAGGAAGATTCCCACATGCCATGGAGCGCATGAGCTGGTGCTCCACAACTATTGAGCCTGCTCTCTAGAGCCTGTGCTCCCCAAGAAGAGAAGCCACTGCAGTGAGAACCTCACGCACTGCACTGAAGAGTAGCCCCCACTTGCCACAACTAGAGAAAGCCCGCACACAGCAACGAAGACCGAACCCAGCCGAAAAAATAAAGACCAAGAAATTTCATACAGAATATAAGCCAACACTATATCCTGTGTATCTGTGTGGTCCAGTACCCCACAATTCTCCATTACCCAGTCCAGTCCATCACAGGACAACCGGACAATATTGATAATACTCAACCAATTATTTATTTCAGTTTCAAGCATATGATTCCAACCCATGCAGAACTGAAGGGTATTAGAAGTTTGCAATGAATTTTCCTACCTTGCCAACTCTTCTCTGAGCTCTTTCCAGGTCCTTGCTCTTGGCTATTGGAACTTCTAGAGCAGGAGGAGCTACCACTTTGCAATGAGCACAGAACAGCCCCTAGGAACTCGTCTTTCCTTTCCTTCTGCTTTGGTCCCTAAATCCTTTCATTATCTTTTAACACCACACCAAAGTCCTGCTTCCTCTTTTATATGGCGTCATCTCAGATATATCTGAGTTACATTGTGTCTGCCTCCTTGCTGAATTTGAGTCATATCACTAAAGTGACAGAGGAGGAAGTGGGGAGGAAAACCAAGGCTTCTCCAAATCTGATTATGATCCAAGTCTTTTTAAAAGGTGTTCTGATTAAATACATAAATTTTTTTTTTCCATAGGGAAAAATACTCTACATTCTGCCTGCCCAGAAATATGGGCCTTTTTTGTAGGCAGGCATTTTTCATTTTTAATTCTCTTGTATTTTGAAGTTCTGGTGTTTCCAGAACTCTTTATTTGAACATCCTTTAAAAATAGGAATCTATATAAAAATGAACTAAGATCTTGTCTTTAAAAAATAACCTTTGCATATGGGCGGCTGTGAGCATATGGGTGTATTATCTGGACCCTAGAGGAAGAAGAATGCAATGGAAGTTGAGTGCTTTTTTTTTCTTTTCAGAGAGGAATAAGAAAGATACACGGTGGTTACACCTGCACATCTAATGCAAAACTTGATTATTTCTGCTAGAAATTGGGAAAACATCCTTCCTTTTGCAAACACAATGTAAGTCACACAAAATTGCTGTTGGCAAGGATGGAAATTCTACCTTATTCTGGAAAGGTTATTAGTAAGCACATAAGCATTTCCTACTTAGCAAGCACTGCTCTAAAACCTGATATCTCAAATTTGGCAAGGTCTTTCTTACCTAGCTGATGTTTGTGGTAAAAGCTGGTTTACTGTTCCCAGGTCCTCCTACCCCCGGTTAGCCAAGACCCACTGAGGCAGTGTGGGCCGCCTCTGAGTAGCCCATGTTGCATCAGATCAGGTTCTTCTCCTTTCTTGCCATTTCTACCTCTCATTATATCATCACGATCAATGCAGCGACTTCACTCAGACAAGTGAGTTATTCTTGTGCTTTCCACATGCTCTTCATTTAATTCTACTACCTCACTGCCAGTCAAAATCTGTCCTATATGTGGCAGAAAATTCCAAATGGAACAGGAGACTACAAAATCCAGCCATAAGCAAACTAGATTTAAAAAGAATGAAATGGTCTTTTAAAAGTTTTAGAATGAGAAGAACTTTCAAGCTTTGGAACAATAAAGGAAACCATAAAAGAATCAATACAATTGATAGTATTGTATATAATAATATAACATGTTAATATTTAGATATGGCTTTAAATGTAAACCATTAAAAAAGCTATCTAAAAGTATCAATAGATGTGTCAAGAGAGAAAAGGTAACTGCTAAATCATCATAGAGATATGACTGTAATTTAATGTCACTAGTAATTTTATGAAAAGCAAGATTTTTTCTGTTGATGTTAAATTCATGTACTTTAATCTTTCATCAAAGATTAGGTCATGATGATAAGAGTGCTTTTATATTTTATTGTGTTACTTAATCTCTTGAAAAGCAATTTTGAGCATACATTAAATGCTAAGAATGGACTCATGCCTAGCCTTTGACTCAAAGATTCTATAACAAGAAATTATCTTAAGAAAACAACATAGTTTCTTCAATAAATAGTGCTGGGGAAACTGGACAGCAACATGCAAAAGAATGAAACTGGACCACTGTCTTAACATCATACACAAAATCAGCAAAGTGGATTAAGGACTTGAACCATAAAACCTGAACTCAAAGCCATAAAACATCTGAGGGGGTGGGGGAAATATATATATGTGGGGTAAGTTCTTTTGACATCACTCTTGGCAATGATTTTTTTGAATCTGATACCAAAAACAAATACAAAATAAAAAATAATTGAGTGGAACTGCATTAAACTAAACAGCTTCTGTACAGCAAAGGAAATCTTCAACAAAATGAAAAGACAACCTATGGAAAGGAATAAAATGTTTGCATTTCATTTATTTGAAGTATAAAATAATATCAAAACTATATAAAGAACTCATACTACTCAATAGCAAAAAAAAATCCGATTAAAAAATGGGAAGAAGATCTAAATAAACATTTTTCTCAAGAAGACACAGATGGCCAATAGGTACATGAAAAGATGCTCAATTTCACTAATCATCAGGGAAATGCAAATCAAAAGCACAATGAGATATTGCTTCACACCTATTTGACTGTTATAAAAAAAGACAAAAAACTATAAGTGCTAAGTAGCATGTGTAGAAAAGGGTTTGCCTCTGTGCTGTTGGTGAGAATGAAGATTGGTATAGCCATTAATAAGAACATGGAGGTGTCTCAAAAAATTAAAAACAGAAATACCATGTAGTCAAGCAATCAATATCTGAGTATATATCCAAAGCAAACAAAATTACTGTGTCAAAAAGGTATCTGTATTCCTATGTTCACTGGAGCATTGTTTATAATAGCCAGACATGAAAGAAACCTAGTGCTTATTAACAGATGAATGGATAAAGAAAATGTGGTATCCATATATATATATGCATAGACACACCTGAATATTATTCTTCCATACAAAAGAAGAAAATTCTGCTACTTGCAGCATTTATACTCTTAACAGTTTTAGTGTCAGAAAGAAAAACTAGGAAAGCATTCCATTTACAGTGCATCAGAAAGAATGAAATACCTAGAAATAAATTTAACTGAGGTGAAAGACTGCAAAAAATTATAAGGCATGGATGAAAGAAACTGAAGATAAAAATAAATGGAAAGGTAGACTGTACTCATGGATTGGAAGAATATTGTAAATATGTCCATGTTACCACAAGCAATCTACAGATTCAAAGCAATTTCCATCAAAATTCCAATGACATTTTTCATAGAAATAGAGCAAACAATTCTAGAATTTGTACAGAACCACCAAAGATCCCAAGTAACCAAAGTAATCTTGAGATGCAAGAGCAAAGCTGGATACATAATGTTCCCAGTTATCAAACAATATTACAAAGCTACAGTAATCAAAACAGTACAATATTCCATCTCCCAAGACAATAGAAATAAAAACAAAAATAAACAAGTGGGACCTAATTAAACTTACAAGCTTTTGCAAGCAAAGAGAACTATAAAAAAAAAATTGAAACGATCACCTATGGAATGGGAGAAAATATTTGCAAATAATGCAACAGACAAAAGCTTAATCTCCAAAATACACAAAACTGCTCATAAAACTCAACAAAAAAGCAAACAACCCAGTCAAACAAAGGTCAGAAGACCTTAATAGACATTTCTCAAAAAAGACATACAGATGCTAGTGTGTGTGTGCCTGCTCAGTCATGTCTGATTCTTTGCAACTCCATGGAGTGTAGCCCGCCAGGCTCCTCTGTCCATGGAATTCTCCAGGCAAGAACACTGGAGTGGGTTGCCATGCCCTCCTCCAGGGGCTCTTCCCAACCCAGGATTGAACCCACATCTCGTATGTCTCCTGTATTAGCAAGCAGATTCTTTACCCCTTTACCACCTGGGAAACCCCAGACAGCCAGGAGACGCATGAAAAGATGCTCAACACTACTAATTATTAAAGAAATGCAAATCAAAACTCCAATGAGTTATCACCTCACACTGATCAGAATGTCCATGATTAAAAAGTCTACAAATAACAAGCTCTGGAGAGGCTACAGAGACAAGGGAATGCTTGTACCCTGCTGGTGAGAATGTAAGTTGGCGCAGCCACTATGGAAACCAGTGTGGAGATACCTCAGAAATCTAAAAATAGAATTATCATATGCTCTATCAATCCCATCCTTGAACATATACTGTATAAAACTATAACTCAAAGATACATGCACCCCTATGTTCATAGCAGCGCTATTCATAATAGTCAAGTCGTGGAGACAAGCTGAATGAATGTCCATAGATGAATGGATAAGGAAGATGCGGTGCATATATACAATGGTGTCTTACTCGGCCATAAAAAGAATGCAATAATGCCATTTGCAGCAACATGGATGCAACTAGCGATGATCATACTAAGTGAAGGCAGAAATAAAAAGACGTGGAATCTAAAATATGGCACAAATGAACCTGTGTACAAATCAGAAATAGGCTCAGACCTAGACAACAGACTTGTGGTTGCCAAAGGGGAGAGGGATGATGCTTATTTCATTTTGTCTATTTTCCACATTTTCTACAATGCATTTTTTTCCATTGCAATAAAATATACATAAATAGAAACTCTACCATTTTAACCATTAGGTATACAGTTCAATAGCATTAAGTACATTCACATCATTTTGTAACAGACCTCCAGGACTTTGTCATCTTGCAAAACAGAAAGTCCATACTCATTTAACACTAACTCCCCATTCTGTAGCACTTACCATTCTTCTATGAGTGTGACTTCTTGAGTCACCTCATACAAGTACAATCAGATACCATTTGTCGCTTTATAACCAGCTTATTTTACTTAGCATAGTGCCCTCAGGTTCATCCATGTTGTAGAATGTGATGGGAGTTTTTATTTTTTTAGGGCCATATTCCATTGTATATATTGTATTGCTTATATATATATTTTTTTAATGGGGTTAATCAACTCATAAAATTGTTTTTTTTTTAAGAATGAGGGTAGCCCTTTATTTCATTTTATTTTTTCTTTTAGATATAGAAAATATATTTTCCTTCCAGTTGTTTTTTTTTTTTTTTTTTTTAAATTTTTATTTTTACTTTATTTTACTTTACAATACTATATTGGTTTTGCCATACATTGACATGAATCCGATTTATAGATTTTAAAATCCTGCCCTGCCATATGAATCTCATACTGGCCTCTTTTCTGTTCAGGCCTAAAACCCCTTTTCTACAGGAGACCTTTGACATTTAATTTCTTCAGTGTCATGCGCTCATTTACTGGCTTCATAGTAAGTTCCTTATGTCTCACTTTTAAATGAAAGCAAGAGCTGTAAGACAGTTAGTCCCACAAAGAAGAACAGCATTCAGTGGCCTTGCTGAGAGAGACAAACCCCTGATACATCCTGGGGGAGTCTGGCTTTTTCTTCTGCTCCTATACTGAGGTCTTTTTGGTTGAAAGATACTGAAATCCAAAGCTCCCCTTAGAAAGTTAAAAAGTTCTTCAGAAAATATTTAAAAGTCCTAAGTTGAAAGATCCTAATACATTATCTTCTCTCTTCTCCCATGGACTCCTGGGCCTTCTTTGTAACTTTACAGCTTACATTCAGCTTGTCAGTTTTCAGAAAGAACAAAATTATCTAAAATAGAGCAGGGGGGAAAAAAAAAAAACAGCAATTTGGCAGGCAGGCAATGTGGCCAAAACCCAGAACTGAATATTCATTGGAAGGACTGATGCTGAAGCTGAAGCTTCAATACTTTGGCCACCTGATGGGAAGAGCAGACTCATTGGAAAAGACTGCGATGCTGGGAAAGATTGAGGGCAGGAGGAGAAAAGGGTGACAGAGGATGAGATGGTTGGATGGCATCATCAACTCGATAGACATGAGTTTGAGCAAACTCTGGGAGATAGTGGAGGACAGGGAAACCTGGCATGCTGCAGTCCATGGGGTCGCAAAGAGTCGGACATGACTGAAAAATAACAACAACTCTAGCAGCAGAAGCACTTGCCATAAAACCAGAAGCATGTTCCCCAGGGGATGCTCACTCAGGAGGCCAAAGGCCAAGAAGGAAGCCAGTAGTTCCTGACACCTAAGCCAGGGCCACATAAACTCTTGTGCTGTCACTCTCTCTTCCAAAAGAAGTTATCAGTTCCCAACAGGCTATTTGGTCCCCACTAAAAGGGGCAGAAGATAACAGGGTTCTTCCTGAGGTGGTGGGGCGGGGAACAGTATCTTATTATTGACTCTAGAAAAATCTTATAGCCTCTTTAAAAACAAATTTATTGACTATTGTTTGCAAAGAGCAATCTAATAGTTAATTTGATGTCAGCTTGGCTAGGTGATGGTGTCTAGGTATTTGGCTAAACTTCAGCCTAAACAATGCTGCAAATGCATTTTTTAGATGAGATTAACATCTGAATCAGTAGATATTGAGTAAAGCAGATTATGCTCCATGATGTGGGTGGGCCTCATCTAATCAGTTGAAGTACTTAAGAGAAAAAAAAATGGCAGTCCCCAGAAGACCAAGGATTCTGTCCCCAGAATGCTTTCAAACTTGAGCTGTAATAGTCCCTGAGACTCCAGCCTGATGGCCTGTTCTGCAGGTTTGGGAGTTGTCAGCCCCTACAATCACAGGAGCCAATTCACTGGAAAACCCTGAATAATGCAGGCAAGAAAAATCAGATAATTCTCTATTTGCTCTGCCTAGTATCTTTTGCTGAAAGTTGTTTTTTTTTCCTAATTAGAGGCAACTGAAAGGCTGGATCCAGTATTATGTTTCTCTGTATGCCTTATACCATCTTGAAAAGTGTTTTGTAGATAGTAAATATTCAATAAATATTTGATCACTTAATTTGAATTAAGAGAGTCAGATGATGATAACTTAATACTGTCAAAATGAAGTCTTCCTGGGCAGGGATTTGTTGAGATTTTTTAAAAATTAAAACTATTAAACACAGCAAACCCGCAGCAAAAGATTTTGCTTTCTTCAGTTCGTGCTTTTTCCTGTCTTCCTTTCAGAGCACCAGAACTCATTAATGTAGAGGCCCAGAGTCTAGTTCCTACTCTGGGTCAGTGCTACAGAGACTGACGTCTAGGTGGGAAAGAGAGACCTCAAGGTTACGCTCTAGCTACTGAAAGAAGCAGGTGGGGACGGCAGTTCTTTGAGACAGACTAGGAGTGCAGAGGTGGGGCAGTTGTGGAATCAGAGGCCAACACAGCTGTCTCAATGCTTGATTGGGCCTCAGGCCTGTATTCCAGCATTCCTGGCTTCAGGAAATAAATGTTCCACAGCAGGACTAGAAACTGGGCTGGAAGCAGACCCATAGGCCCCAGGGTGCAGGCTTCTCTGGCATCTACAGAGCTTATGCTCACTTCTTAAATCCCACTTCATATTAAAGTGAATTTTAGTTACACTGGGGAAAAAAACTTCCTTTTGCTTATCTTTAATGTTAATAGTAATACTAAGATACCTGCAGTGTAACTTAATATCCTTGGTTCTAATCATAGTTTTGATTTGCATTTTTCTAATAATTAGCGGTATTTTTGGCCACCTGTATTTCTTCTTTGGAGAAATGTCTCTTTAGATCTTCTGCCCATATATTTTTTGGTTGGGTTGTTTGTTGTGTTGACATTGAGCTATATGAGTAAGAGAAGGGGATGACAGAGGATGAGATAGCTGGATGGCATCACCGACTCGATGAACGTGAGTTTGAGTGAACTCCAGGAGTTGGTGACGGACAGGGAGGCCTGGCATGCTGCAATTCATGGGGTCGCAAAGAGTCGGACACAACTGAGTGAATGAACTGAACTGAGCTGTCTGTGTAATCCCTTGTCAATCATATGGTTTGCAAATATTTTCTTCCAGTCTGTAGGTTCTAGATTTTGTTAACCTAGGGTTAATTAACTATGACTATTTTGCAGCCTCATAAGAGGTCAAGATGTTTATTTCTATCTTTATTTTCACTTAAAAAAAATCTCTCCTCCAATTAAAAATAAATTTTTATAAAGTAAATTTTAAAAATTCTCTAAAAGGTACATCACTTTAAAAAAAAAAAAAAAAACCGGTTAGTCCAGCATTTCTACCTCACCTCCCATATGTTTGCAATACACATTTGCTATGATTTGTAGCAATGACATTTGTTGTAACACAGCATTTAACAGCTGTACCTGAGTACAAAGTATGTTCAGTACCAAGGGGCTCTTTCTTTGGAGAACTTTTTATTGTTATTGGAGCCAGTAGTATCAAGCTATATAGTAACAAGAAAACTAGAATGAAATCTCCTTTTTAGTTACCCTGTTTTCCTAGACCCCAGGGTTTATGCAAACAAATCATCTTATATGTTCTCTAAGAGACTCAAAATGAAATCTGTGATCAGTTAATGAAATCACATTTTTATATGAAATAAGGGAGGGATAAATTGCTTGAGTACAGTGGGATTCAACTCATCTTAAATTCGGCAATTTCACTTTTGAGATATATTTGCTTCATCCTGCTCTGAAAAACAAAGTTCTGTTGTTCTACCTACAATAACAAGCATTATTCAAACTTGCCAATATTAGCACTGACGAAACACCCACGTGCTAACACAACAAACCTGCTAGCTTCTCTGCACGTGCCTCCATGTTAACACAGACAAGATAGAAAGAGGGCCATTATTTTTGGGCCATACCGCATGGCATGTGCGTGCGTGCCTGCATGCTAAGTCGCTTCAGTCATGTCTGACTCTTTGTGACCGCATGGACTGTAGCCTGCCAGGTTCCTCTGTCCATGGGATTCTCCAGGCAAGTCATTACTGGATCCTAATTCCCCGACCAGGGATCGAACCTGTGCCCACTGCTGTGGAAGTGCAGAATCTAACCACTGGACCTCAGGGAATTCCCAACAAGAGGGCCTTTTATCAAAGATATTTAATCCTAGAATCTTGCTTTACATAGTATATACATAAGAGGCCCTTTAGATGAGATACATTAAAACATTAAATAAACATCAGTTCTGAATACAGCCTCCTTAGTGGCAAGCTGACAGACACAGGAGAGTTGGCAGAAGGAAGTTGGCACTCTTATTAAGTAAGGGCAATAATTTTGATTTTTCATGGTTTTGTGGATATTCACAGCTCAAGTAAGAACCTGGAGGGCTGTATCTGTGAAATTTTTAAGAACAAACTGAAATTGCAAAATTTCTGTACTTAGACTATGGTTCTCCTTTTCTGTGAAAAGAGGTCTCTTTACTTGATTCCAGGTATCTTTTATAAATTAAGTCCAGGGCCACTCTCTTCTTTCTATACGTATTTTTGGAGAGCATGCACCCTTCTCTTATATTATTTTCCTAATGGAGTGTGTCAGTGGTGTAACATGTGGAGTAGAATGTGCAGGATATTTTGCAAAAACCAGTGGTTGCTGTATAATGTGCTGTGTTTAGTCGCTCTATCATGGCCAACTCTTTGTGACCCCGTGGAATGTAGCCTGCTAGGCCTCTCTGGAGTGGGTTACCATGCCCTCCCCTCAGGGGATCTTCCCAACCCAGGGATTGAACCCAGGTCTCCCACATTGCAGGCGGATCCTTTACTGTCCAAGCCACCAGGGAAGCCCAAGAATACTGGAGCAGGATCCTGTCCCTTCTCCAGGGGATCTTCCCAACCCATGAATTGAACCAGGGTCTCCTGCAGGGCAGGCGAATTCTTTACTAGCTGAGCTACCAGGGAAGCCCTGCTATATAGTAAGAGACCTCATTGTGATTCTCTGCCATTTAATCTTCAAGAAGAAATGACTGAAGACTAATTTAAAGAAGTATTGGATGTATTAAATGACCAACTGATAATTAGTGAGATTTCTAATAGAGCTCCATAATATCAGATTTCCCTGGTGGCTTAGATGGTAAAGAGTATGCCTGCAATGCAGGAGACCTGGGTTCAATCCCTGTGTAGGGAAGATCCATAATATTAGGGTACTCTAGAGTTTGGTATATGCAAATTCAAGTATTTTGACCTGGACACTTCAGTATTTTTCCCCTTAACATTCTCAGAGCAACAAACTCCAGTCATTGTTTTCTTTGAATATTATTAGGGAAAATAATTTTCTCTTTCATAATAGACCCTTGTCTTCTCATGCTGTTCATTCATTAGTTACCTCTTTCTCCTTTTTTGTCCCATCAGCCTGTTAACACCCACAACAGATATCTTTTAGAAGAAAAGTGGAGGAAGAATGCTCTTCCTCAAAAAATCGGTTGTTTTGTTTATCACCAGTTGTTTGTTGTTCTGATTATTCTCCCCAGAAAATTGGGCAGGAAGAAGGAGAAATTTAAAACCTCCTTTCTAGGACTTCCCTTGTGGTCCAGTGATTAAGACTATGGCTTCCAATGCAGGGGGTAAGGGTTCGATTCGTGCTCAGCGAGCTAAAATCTCACATGTCTTGTGGCCAAAAAAAGCCCATAACATAAAACAGAAGCAATATTGTAACAAATTCAATAAAACTTGAAAAATGATCCACATCAAAAAAAATCAATGAAAATTTTAAAAATTAAAACCTCCTTTCCTTGACATCACTTATTAGATGTTCCAATAGAGGTTTGATCCAGTATGATGATTTAATGGTGCAAGAAAAGGTATTTCCTTTAAATTTCAATTATCTCTACTTTTTCTGGATAATATTTGCACAAATAACTGAATAGCAGTTCTAAATCTTTCTGCAGACATTACTGTGCTCTTTCTAAAACTGAATAAGACTATTATTTGTCTTTTGAAGTCCAGGAATATAAATGTGAAGATGCTAACTATTTAAAATGTCTGTGATGGTTTTCTCTAGGTAAAGAGATAATACATGATATACATTTTTTTTAAGTTTCTGTATTTTCAGGTTTTAAGATGTCATTCAGCCATTGTATTCATCAAATGTTAGTCAACTGACTGCCAAGAAACAAATGGCAGGCCGGCTGAAGGGACTATAAAGAAAACAAGATGGACACGTACTAGAAATTTTGCTGCACAAAATAAAAGATAGAGATCAATAGCTTGAAAGTGGTATGAGATTGTGGCAAGATTTAGCTTTTCCTTTTAAGATGAAAGAGCCTCTTAACCATGATTAAATGCTGATGGAAAGATACTGATGGAGAGTGAAGGGTTTAAGAGACAAGAGAAGAAGAGGCGGAGATGAGGACCCAGTGAACTTATGCTTATGTTAGAGCAATTACAGCTCCCTCCTCTAAGTATCATCAAAGGAGGAAAGATGTGATGGAGCTAGGTACCATGTTCAGGGTAAGTGTTAGGACTATTTTCCAGTAAGTTATTTTATCAGTGAAGAGTAAGAGGTTAGGATGATTTGTTAGGAATGATTAACAAGTAGGCAGAAAGAATGTTCAAAACAGCTCCTGGGAGAACACGGGGGAGCGGTGACAAGGAAAATGTGGGCCTCCACTTGGCATCCGGTGTCCGGCGCAGCCGAGAGTTATACATTTATACTGGGACCAATCTGTACAGCTGGGTGATTTTCTCAGAAGCGCTCGACAGTCTATCTTACATAATGGAAATAAATAAACCCCCAATTTTTAAATAGCTTCACGTCGTCTGAAGCCAAAAGTAGACTCAAAAATGCCTTAAGCCAAAATAACCAAGGACAGGTTTCAGAAAATGGAACAGAGTGACACCATCATTACCTCTATGGAGTCATCATTCCTCGGTAACCAAGGAGGTATGAGTCCAGGACCCCAGTGGATACCAAAATCCACAGATGCTCAAGGCCCTTATATCACATGGCATGGTATTTGCATAGAACCTACACACATCCTCTCAGACAGTAGAGTCTGCCTGCAATGCAGGAGGCCAGGGTTCAATCCCTGGTCAGGAAGATTCCCTGGAGAAGGGAGTGGCTACCCACTCCAGTGTACTTACCTGAGAATTCTGTAGACAGAGGAAGCCTGGCCGGCTACAGTCCATGGGGTCGCAAAGAGTCAGACATGACTGAGTGACTAAGACTGTCACTTTATACACATCCTCTTGTATACTTTAAATCATCTCTAGGTTACTTATAATACCTAATATAACATAAATTATATGAAGATAGTTGCCATCACGTGGCAAATTCAAGTTTTGCTTTTGGAACTTTCTGGATTTCTTTAAGAATATTTTTGATCTGCGGTTGGCTGAATCCACCAGTGCAGAACCCCAGACATGGAGGGCTGACTTTATTTGATGTCTTCTCCTTAGATACTGTCAGTCTCAGATGGAGCTTAGATGAATGAACCTTCCAGGTGACAGCCTGCCTCCCTCTTACCAGTGGTTCTCTAGGATCATCTGCAACATGGACTGCTGATTGAGTTTCTGACTCAATAGATCTGGGGTGGGGGCTGCAATTTACATGTCTAATAAGTTCTGGGGTGCTGCTGAGGCTGATGGTTGGACACCACATGTTGAAAACCACTGTTCTAAATCAGATATGTGTAGTGGTTAAAGCTGCCAGAGCTCCTATGTTCAGGATCTACTTCTCATTCACTGCTGATTCTCTGCTTTCCTACCACAGCGCCTGGCATGTCAGTGACACCCAGTAACTGCTCTGAGGAAGACAGGCAAACCAGCATCATGAGAATGCCCTCCGTGAACGTGGCTGGCACACTGCTCTGTGAATGCAGAGAGGCACTTTCACATACACAAAAGTATTAACTCATTGATACATCTCTGACAAAGGAATAAAATGCCAAGTTACTGACATACCCTAAGTTCCTAAACTAATAGCATTTATTTCAGAATCAGATCTTAGTGCAATGTATAGATAATAGAAGTCACAACTAACTACAAGTGTGAGTGAGCACTAGTTATTCAGTCGTGTCCGATTCTTGGAGACCCCATGGACTATAGTCTGCCAGGCTCATCTGTCCGTTAAGTTCTTCCAGGCAAGAATACTGGAATGGATTGCCATTCCCTTCTCCAGGGGATCTTCCTGACCCAGGGTTGAATCCTGCCTTGCAGGCAGATTCTTTATCATCTGAGCCACCAGAGAAGCCCCAGCTTCAAATGTAGATCTTTCCAACTAGAAAATTTCACAAAATGTAGTATTTGCTCCCTTACCCCTGTATGCAAGGCATCATATTTAGTGCCTGGGATAGGAAGTGGCAACCCACTCCACTGTTCTTGCCTGAGAAATTCCACGGACAGAGGAGCCTGGTGAACTACAGTCCGTGGGGTCACAAAGAGTCAGACATGATTGAACTCATATTTAGTACTATAGTCCCCACTTATGGAAAAGTCTTTAAAAAAAAAAACTGGTGCCTAGCTACTGACAGAGCTAGGACCACAGTCTCTTAATTCTCATGAAGTCACCACTGACCTACGTCTTGCCAGGTCCCCTGGTCAGTCTTCTCCGCATCTCAGTCAGCAGTTTGAACGAGCTAACTAGTCCTTTTTTAAGCCATTCTCTGTTCTAGGCCTTTTGCTGCTTGGTTTCCCTTCCGCTGCTTCCAGAAACTGTTGCTGTCTTGTCCACTCCCGGACCTTGGAACATCAGAAGGCACCAGGCAGTTCTCGTCCTGACCATCCCACCCAGTCCCGGGGCTGTGGGCAATGCTAGAATGCCAAGGTCACCCTGCTCTGCCTCTGCAGCCCACACTTCCCTCATGGCTCCACACTCCCTCATCCAGCTGCCAGCCTGGCATCTCCACTTGAATACCCAATGAGCATCTCAAACGTCAGAGGTTCAAACCAGAATCCTCATCTGCTTTAAGCCTACTTGTCCTCAGTCTTAGTCCTTTCAGTAGATATCACCCCTGTGTATCAGTTATTCAGGCCAAAATTTGGGCACCATCTTGGATTTGGTTGCTGTGCTGGCTTTCCACAAACCCCTTTGGTCAACTTTTGCTCCCACAGTCTTTCTGGACCAAATCCTTGGTACCGTCTCCCCTTTGGCAGCCACAGCGGAAACCACCTCCTCTCTTCCTTTGATCCATTTCAAGAGCTCTGTAACTTCCCACTTATCTCCACTAGTCCATGCTCCACTAAGCAACTAGAGTGATTTTTGTCTTAATATGAATCAGACTCTAACAATCCTCTGATTGTAACCTGCCAAAGGCTCCCCCACCACACACAAATACAATAAAATCCAAGTCTCTTAAAATGACTATAGGACACTACTTCCCTCCCCTCCCCTTCCACCACTACCCTACCAGACAGCTATGGAATCTCAGCCACTCTGCCCTTCCTTCTCCTTCTTGAACATAACAAGCTTCTCCTACCTCTGGCCTTTCGCCTTTTACAGCTGCTGTTCCCTCTGCCTGTGGTGTCTCCTTCCAACCCCTTTTCCTACCTATTCGCCAGAGTGGTTCTCTACCACCCCCATCACTCTCTATCCCATTTTTATTTCCTTCCAAGCACTTACTTAAAATTATTTAAATCATTTTTCATTTAAATATGTATCTGTATCTGGGAATTGGAATGTCAGCTCCAAGCAGGCAGGGATTTTGTCTTTTTCATCCCAGGTCATTTAGAACATTATTTAGAAGATTGTAAACCACAAAAGCATGTTGAATTCATGAACTTTAAGTCTGTTTTTCCTCTACAACACCATCCTGATGCCTCTTAATGTATCAATATTATTTCATAATTTGATCATAGTCAACCCTAATATCTGCAAGATGAGTTGTTCCCAACTCCACACAAACTCCTTCTGACTAGTATTTTTCAAATGTTACAAACAAGATCAGGTTTTTCATTCAGGTCCTCAAGAATATTCTAGATAGACTTCAACTTGAGAATTAATTGAAGTTCCCACACTGACTATGCCCTCGCTCAAAAGTATTTGATGGTGATTATATGCTTTTTGGTGTCATTTTGTGCTCTGAATTTAGGCCACAGGAAAGAAAGATACCATGCCTCAAGTTGTGTACAGAATTGTGGGGGGTTTTGTTCTATGTTTCAGTTCTGTTACTACAGCATTAAAAACAACAAGAATCTCCCTTTGTCTGGGTACTTGGGGTTTGAAATCTAAAGCAGAACTTGCACTCTGTTTTAGATTTGGAATTAACCTAAATTTGGCTACATTTCCCACCACAGACAGTTAATTCTCTTAGTAGAATTTTTTTTTTAATTGGGATATAGTTGCTTTACAACTGTGCGGTAGTTGCTGCTGTACAATGAAGTGAATCAGCTATGCATATACATATAGCCCCTCTCTCTTGTGCCTCCCTCCCACTCATCACACACCCATCTAGGTCATCACGAAGCACCAAGCAAATATTGTATATTAACACAAATATGTGGAATCCAGAAAAAATGGTACAGATGAACCTGTTTGCAGAGACACAGAGAGAGAATGGACATGTGAACACAGGTGGGTAAGGAGAGGGTGAGATGAATTGGGAGACTAGGATTGACATATATACACACCACCGTGGGCTGGGAGCTCTTAGCTCTTATAAGCCTGCAGGGATAGAAGATTCATTCATCCCAATTAGACTATAAGAGTTAAGACTCCCTCATTTTCATACCAACCCCCCTTTGTCCACAGGTTTGTACTTTCTTCCTCTGTTTACATGCCATCTCTTAAAAACCCTTGCCTGATAAAAGCTTCCACTGGTTAAAGCAAACCTCATGCTCTAGTAATTCCTGAAACACTAAGTGTATTGCTGAAACACTAAGTGTATTGAAACCTACGAGGCTTCCCTGGTAACTGAGCTGGTAAAGAATCTGCCTGCAATGCAGGAGACCCTGGTTCAATTCCTGGATCAAGAAGATCCCCTGGAGAAGGGATAGGCTACCCACTCAGTATTCTTGTGCTTCCCTGGTGGCTTAGATGGTAAAGAATGTGCCTGCAATGTGGGAGACCTGGGTCCAATCCCTGGGTTCGGAAGATCCCCTGGAGAAGGGAACAGCTACCCACTCCAGTATTCTTGGTTAGAGAATTCCATGGACAGAGGAGCCTGGTGGGCTACAGTCCATGGGGTCACAAAGAGTCGGACACAACTGAGCAACTTGAACTAGTTACACAAGTGTCCTCCTGAGAGCCTGCCTTGTACCTTTGCTCTGCTAGGTCTCAAGAGTATATAAACTGGTCATGGTTCCTTTTGCTAAAAATCCCTTTTCCTTCAAGACTCTTGCTCATCAGCCTGTTCTTCCCTGGTGGTTTTCCCAAAGTGCCAGCATTGAGGTGCGGGCCCCTGGGAGATTCACATACCACACTGAGGACCCCCGTGTCTACCCCCAGGCCCCGTGCTCCTAGAGTTGCTCATGTTGTCATCTGCCTGTGGGGACGTGTGGATGCCCAGGGACACCTCATACACCACAGATCCAAAGCCAAACTCATTATCTTCCTAACTTAACTGCCAGGTCTACTCTGACTCCTTTCTTCCTGTACAACATCCCTGTTCACACAATGGACAGGTCTATGGCCAACCATGGAAAACATTGAATTGTTTCCTTAGCGTCTACCCATAATAGACTGATTCCTGAATGACATAGATTCTACTAAAGATATGACACCTCCGGCCTGACCTCTCCTTTGCACCCACACCACCACTTTTTCCTAAAGTAATTTATCTCACTCTTTAGTGGTTTTTGACAAGATTTGAGGATGGACGGGTATTCTACACACATACATATTTGAGAGTCGTATCTTGACCTCCTCCTCCTAACTGCATCTAAGGAGTAACTCCTGTGGCAATGGAGGTAGCCTTGTTGGGTGGAAATAGGAGCCACACACACACGCAATTTTACATTGTCTAGTATCCACATTGTAAGAGTGAAAAGAAACCAGTGACATTAATTTTACAACTACATTCAATTTAAGCCAATGCATCTAAAATATTAAAATTTCAAACTATAAATTACATTTAAAATTTTAATAGATAGTTCACAGTCCTTTTTCTTTGTTCAAAGTCTTCAAAAGTCAAGTGCTCAATGGCCTCATGTGGCCAGTGGCTATTATATTCGATGACATTATTATAGGCGGTGAACTGGAGTGGGGCAAACACTTATAGGAATGGTTATATTAATACCTATAGCATCAGTGAGTGATAAGGCCATATATTAAGATACTGGCAGTGAAAACAAAGAACCACAAATAATCACACTGGAAAATATGAAGGGAGCAATCAGGAAAGAACTTATAAAGCTGACAGAATCAAACTGAGGATAAGACCACAGCCCAAATTAGGGAAATGTTGCTCAAAGGGAAAATCTTGCAATAGAAGGCAAATAATTCCTGGAGATCTAATGCATGGAATCACGATTAAATCAAACATCCTGTATTACATACCTGAATTGCTCGAGACCAGATCTTAAATGTTCTCACACAAGAAAAGAAATGATCATTATCTGATGTGATAGAGGCGTGAGCGAACACTAGGGTGGCAGTTATCTGAATATATAAGTGGGTCAAATCAAACACACTGTACACCTTAAATTTACACAATGTTACATGTCAATCGTATCTCAAGTCAAAACAAAACAAAATGTCACAGCCTAAAATACACACAGGAGAATGGCCCTTCAAAAATAAAGTTTTTAAAAAATCCCAAGAGCTAGAGACACACTGTTCCAGGCACTGGACAGGACAGTTGAGTCAGTAATTAAGACAGAGCCTTGGGAAGAGGAAGGTATGCAGCACATCTCATCTTCATGCATCAGACCATCTCTGAGCCCAGGCAGCTGGACCCTCTCCTCCAAGCTAAATGGCTCAAGAACTGTTGTCTCAACTAAGTGAAAGCTTTTCTGCTTGTTTCTCTTTAAGAGAAACAGACTGGAACCTGGGGGAATTAAATGGGGCCAGTGAGGCTGGTGTTGGCCACAGGACAGGGCACTGAGGATGTATTTGGAGGTGGGGACTCTAACAGGAGGGGCCCCCAGGCTTTGCTGCAGGTAAGGACCAATCCCTGTCACCCACCTTGCCCTCCCCACAATGATGGAAGGCAGACTGCTGAGATCAGAACTCACATTAATGGAGAAAGTTACTAGGATTTCTTATTTCAGCTCAGGAAACTCAATCTTCAATCCTGTCCTTGAATATAAGTGTGAACAGAAAACCAAGAATCATCAAACTTTGAAAGAAAACCCATCAAAGAGAAACATCAAATGCAACAAATTGAAGAACTCACTCCAAGGAAACAGCATCAATAGAAAACGAAGACAACTTGAAAATAAACATGAAAACTAGATAATCCTCCTCCTCAAATCTTCAATGTTTAACAAAATGAGAATTCTTGGGAATTAACTATATGGTCAAAAAACAAATACAGTTTAAAGATTGGAGAGCAGAAATGAATGTTCTGGAAGGGATCTCTAAAATATGTAAACAAATGTTGGGATGGGTAGAAGGGGATGAGTCAGGACACGTAGGAATAGGAAATAGAGCCAAATCTTAGACATCTGTCTAATAGAAGTTTTAGAAGAGTAGACACTGGAGCAAAGAAAATGCTGAATGACTTTAAAGAAAACTTCCCTGTACTGAAGGACACAGCATGGTTCAGCTCCAGAATATTCAGATATAAATAAATATGCATATATAAAATCTTCAAGGCAGAGGGAGGGGTGGACACTGATTAATTACAAGGGAATGAGGAGCAGGTGGGCCAGACTTGTCATCAGTGACACAGTGTCAGCACACTTGGGGCTGGCCTTCCAAGCGTGAGAGTTAATAGTAGCTTGTGCCTCATTCATACTCAAATTTAATGTGGGAAAACAGAATGTACTGAGTAAACTTTACCAAATGAGGTCCTTTCTTAAAAAATAACTAGATTTATTTTGGCAAATTAATCCGAGGAGGAAAAAGGGATAAGAGCATTAGAAATAATACTATAGAGAAAGTCTTACCACGAAGGTTTAAATGCCTACTTGTACATGATACAATAAAAAATAAAGGCTCAAAACTAAAATTCCCAGATCTTTTCACAAAATCAATATGCTAGGGTATTATCTTGATTCCAAGGAGGATCAAAGTATTAGACGTCAGGTGTCACTATCACCAGGAAAGCCTTTACTGTCTGTGACTCGGACTCTAAGGATCTGCCCAATCATACCATCAATCCTCATCTGGTTCTGACACCCAAGCAGCAGGGACCACTGGCCCCGCGTCTTGCTTTAGAAGGTCCACCGTGGCCTTCCTCTGGCTATGCCCCCCACAGCAGCATGAGGAGTCTGTGGGCTCCCCAAAATCCACGCTTCCCATCACCCCACCTGTGAACCACACTCCACGTACCTGGGAAGCTACAATTCCCAGCCGGGCCGCCCTGAACCAACCTCCATGCCTGCCTAGCTCTTCCCCAGTTCGCGCCCTTCCCCCCCACCCTGGCTGACCGGGCACCAGTGCCCACACCCCTCCGAGGAAGGCTGGCCAGGGGATGCGGCTCGCAGGGAGTGGGGGCTTTCAGCAGAGCCTGGACTCACATGCAGGTGCCCACGCGCATCCCACTCACAGCACGAGATGCTTCCAGGTGTGGGAAGAGAGATGAGCAAGGACCCTCATTTGTGTCCCTGTTCTAAGCTCCCAGAGTGTTAGGGACTGGGCTCCCCTCAACTTCAGCAGAGCAAAAAAGGCAGGGAAGGGAGAGACAGTTCAGTAGAGGAAGCAGTGGGGTTGAGAGCGGTGTTCGAGAAAACACCAGCCTATTTGGCTGTTGGAGAGGGAAGAGATGAAAGCACTCAGAGGAGCCGGGAGGTCTCCCACATGAGGTTAAAAAGTGGCCTGAACACTGGCATGCTCATCACTGCGCACAGCACAGGAGGGAGGCCCACATGGTTTCCTCCACTAGCTGCACAACCCCCACCGTAACCGCCTCTTCCCATCTCTTTCTTTGTGGTCCATGCACAGCTTGGCCTCTTCGGCCATTGCCCTCAGGGGCCCAGGATGATGATGCTAGTCCTGAGGAATGTTCTTAGACAGTGATGTCCAGAAGGCAGAAAAGAGCCAGCCTGTCTTGGGGTCCCTTCTATAGAGTCTAAAAGGTTCCTAAATGCTCCCCGACCCCGCAGGTCTCACCTGCCAGAACCCACCACTGGCCAGAGAAAGTGTCTTTCCCCTTGGCCATCACTGACACCAGGTGGCCCTGAAACACAGGCCACCAGGACACTGAACCGAATCAAGGCTCTGTCGGCCAGGAGAAGGGGGTGTGGCTCCTGGGGTCAAGGCCAGAGGGCCAAGGACTGACACTTAGAGCAGAGGATCTGCAAGTGGGCTCCCCAGACCCACAGCATCACCTGGAGACTGATTAGAAATGCGAATTCTCCCACTTCACCCCACACCTCGGAAATCTACATCTGTGGGAGTGAGCCCAGCAACATGGTAACTGGGGTTCGCAGGCAATGAAATTTCTTCCATGTTTGCACTCAGGTTGGAGAATCATGGCCTGTGCCCCCCACCCCCCTCACTATCAGGATGAATCTGCAAAGCAGAAGGGAGAGGGGAACGAGCATGTATCAGTGAAAGCCATCCAGGCAGGAAGGAGAGAGTTGTTGGCAGCATCTAAGGCAGTGAAGAGGCCTGGGTTTTACTTAGAGAGAGCTTAGGAAGACAGGAAATTGATCAACTAAACCCAAAGCAGCGACACTGCAAGTGAAGGGCTTAAGAGAGGCCGGTGCAGCTTAAAGGCAAAGAATAAAAATCCAATGGAAAAACAGAAGACACCGGAAATGAAGTAATCCTCAGGCAAGGACTTTCCTGGGGACAAGAAGGGAGAGAAATTAATGCCATGTGTTTCAACACCTGAACTGCTTGACAAGTGCGACTGTTGAGCGTTTGGGATGCGGCTTATCTGAATTGAAATCTTCCATCGACATAAAACACCCTCTGTACCCAAGCCTCAGATAAAAAGAGAAAATAGATAACCCCTCAGTAATTTTATACTGATTACTTGTCAAAAGAATAATGCTTTTTGATAGATGGTTTTAAATGTAGTCTCTGAAATTAATTGCCCTTCTTTTTCTTTCTTAAATGAGGCTAGTGAAATTTTCACTTGCATTTGTGGCTCACATATTGTTTCTGATGGAGAAGTCTGGTCCAGAGTGAAAGAAAGTCTAATACGTTTGAAAAAAAGAGTGTAGAAATGTCAGGTCAACATAAGGGCCTAAGGAAAATACCACGTGCAGTTGTTTCAAGATTCTCCTCGTGTTAAATTATGTCTTGCAAGACATAAAAAATGTTTCTGCCCCTTAAAAAGAAACAAACAAACCCTAAGGAGATTATAAAGATACAGAAGTTAACCAATAAAAGACAGGCTACTTATTTAAATCTGTCAAGGAAGAGATGAGTTCAATGAATGAGGATATAATTTGTTGATGAAATTTCTTCCATGTTTGCAAGAAGTCTCCAACTAGTAGGTTGAGCTAAACTACTGGTGGATAAAGGAAGGAAAAAGACCAACCATCATCCCTGGCTTTTTTGGGTTCATGCTCAAGCAGAAAGATCAAAGTGTAAGAATGAGATGTCCATCAGTCTTCTGTGTGATGTTATAGGTGAGTCTATCTCAGAAATGCCTCAAATGTCTATGAGGACTTGGGAGTTCTTAGGGACCTAGGGAGGGTCTGGTACTAGTGACTAAGGCAAATGGGAGGACAGTGCTCACTGGAGGCTTTTTTAAAAGGCAACTTATTGCCTTCTGCATAGGTGTCACTCAAAAACTTCCTCTCAATTCTTGGAGGGCACACAGGACAGAGAAAAGATGCTGCAGAAAATAGGCTATTTATAACTCCATATTCTCAAATTTCACAGAACCTTCAAAAGCTTTTATCCTCAATAGGATTAAAGTTCAGCAACATGGATGGACCTAGAGATTGTCCTGCTAAGTGAAGTAAGTCAGACAAAGACAAATATCACCTATCATGATATCACTTAAATATCATATGGTATCACTACAAAAAAGATACATATGAACTTATTTACAAAACAAAAGTAGACTCACAAACATAGAAAACAAAAAATAATAGTTACCAAAGGAGGCACCCGGGGGTGAAGGGATAAATTGGGAATTTGAGATGAACAAATACACACTACTATACATAAAATGGGCTTCCCAGGTGGTGCTAGTGGGAAAGAACCCACCTGCCAATGTAGGAGATGCGGGTAAGAGACACAGGTTCGATTCCTGGGTCGGGAAGATCCCCTGGAGAAGGCAAAGGCTACCCACTCCAGTATTCTTGCTGGAGAATCTCATGGACCATGCACAGAGGAGGCTGGCGAGCTACAGTCCATAGGGTCACAAAGAGTCAGACGCAACTGAAGTAACTTCGCACGCATGACGTATATAAAGTAGGTAAGCAACTAGGACCTACTGTATAGCACAGGGAACTATATTCAGTATCTTGTGAAAGCCTATGATGGAAAGGAATCTGAAAAAAAGATGTTTATATAGATATGTATAGATAGGTAATGAATCACGTTGCTGTACATGTGCCAAATTGTAAATCAACTATTCAAAAAAAAAAAGGATTAAACTGTTATAAACTTTCTGTTTCTCAAATTGTGAACTCTGTTTATCTCCTTTCTCTCAATCTTCATGTGTTTTCTTGGCCGATCCTAAGTACTTGACTTGGCTAAGAAACTACTTCTTGCTCATTCTGTAGTATGTTTTTTCTTCTGCCATATTGTATTTTCTCTTATTTTCTTTTAATAATAGCTTTGAAGTTTCCACTACAACACCAGACTGTAGTTCTCCTCTTTGGTACTCTGTCCCAAGAGCTCCATCTGCCTTGGTCTCCTTGGACTTGTCTGGAGACAATTTAAGGCAACTGACTACAGTGTTCTTGCCTGGAAAATCCCATGGACAAAGGAGCCTGGTGGGTTATAGTCCATGGGGTTGCAAAGAGTTGGACATGACTAAGTGACATGCACACACACGCACGCGTGCGCACACACACACATAAGCAATTTATAGATCCTCTGAGAATTTCCTAATCTCGTATTTATCTTAAAAAGTTCCTTCACATGTTTCTCAAAGACAATTCTGAGACTTTCCATTTACTTAAACACAATGCTGTGGAACTAGAGAGATAAGTCAAATAACTTTTTGCTTTAAAATCATTAAGTGTGACTGGAATTTTCTAGTGTGAAATAGTTTTCTTATTTTACTTATTAAAATATTGTTCAACTTGCATTGAAGTACATTCACTGTTTGATCTTTCACTCATCCTATTAATCATCTTCCAGTGTGTCAGTTAAAATAAAATCTGTTCACACCACTTAACATCAAATAACCATGTTTTGACAGTTTGGTATCAGAGGCTTCTGAACAGGGACTGTGCCCTGCGGGGCCCTGAGTGGCATCATATAAACATGATTGTAATTTATGATGAGAAAGGAAATGTTTTTAAGACAATATATTTTCTAGGAAGAGAGCTTAATTCTAAAATATGTTTGATCTTTCAGGTCTCTTCAGTTTTTATCTTTTCAGCATTTGACCACTTCCTTCTTTACAGTAAAATACTCATGCATTTGCAAATGATAAACCACTGCCTATAACCTTCATACACTGAGAAAACTATTTATATTTACCTAATGTTGAGGGCAAGAGATGAAGTGTCTTCTCAAAATAATAATGTTGAAAGAGTTTTCTTTCTTCAGTACAGTCTGACAGAGATAGAGATAAAAAGGCCCAAGCAAAAAGTCTTGGATGAAAGAATTTCATCTAAGCCATGGAGTCCAGTCCCTTCAGCCACTTCTTTCCATCTAACTAGAGCTTAGTTCTAGACGCTGGGGGCTGTGCCTGGCCTGACTCAGCAGTGGAAGCAGCAGGCCAGCCATGGTTCCATGGTGTAATGATGAGCACTCTTGACTGCGAATCCAGCAATCCAAGTTCAAGACTCAGAGAGCCTAGTTAGATGCATCACCAACTCAATGGACATGAGTTTGAGCAAACTCTAGGAGATGACAGGGGACAGGGAAGCCTGGCATGCTGCAGTCCATAGGGTCACAGAGAGCTGGACATGACTTAGTGACTGAACAACCACAACAAGAGCCTCAGTTCAGTTCAGGCGCGTCCAACTTCTTGTGACTCCATGGACTGCAGCACGCCAGGCTTCACTGTCCATCACCAACTCCTCGACTTTACTCAAACTCACGTCTCATCCTGTGTCACCCCCTTCTCCTCCCACCTTCAATCTTTCCCAGCATCAGGGCAAGCTATGAAGGGAAGGCTCAGAGGGTCCATGCCCCCTCCAAGGATGTGTTTTCCAGCCCAGAAGCTCTCTAAACCCTGTCTTTTGGGGGTTATATGGGTGCTTTGTTACATAGGCACAGTTGATTAAAATATTGTCCACTGGTGACTGAACTCAGCCTTTAGCCGTCTCCCCTCCCCAGAGGTCAAGGAGGTGGGAGTGAAGGTTCCAACCCTGCAAGGTCATGGTTGGTTTTCCTGCCAACCAGCTCCCATCCTCAGTTGTGGTCCAAAAGGCACCTTATTAACATAACAAAAGACCCTTGATAGCTCTCTTCTCTTAGGGAATTCCAAGAGCTTTGAAAGCTGCCAGAAAAAGGGATGAAATATACATTTCAAATATACTTTTCTCATTTCTCTAAAAGCTTTGTGTGTATGTGTTATACTGATTGAAATATCAGACATTATCATCATTTAAGCATCAGTACCTCAATGGTTAAAATATTTCCTTTTGGAAAATTTAGAGTAGAACCCTGGTGAGAAGAGTCCATTTCTAGGTAGGTTGATAAAATGTCCAGGATCCCCGAGGAGGAGAGAGGGGTCTGGAGTTCTCAAGGAGGAGAAAAGGACAAACCCTTTTTTTCCTACATTGCTTTGTCTTAGTCAATATAACAAAGTAACCTGCTTAAGAACATGTTTCTCCTTCTTGAGAACCTTCTCACTAATCTTAAAATGTATATTATGGGAGTAGATCTAGTAGAGCTTTCTATTGTTAGTTCTAATCCTGTTATCTTAAAATGTATATTGTGGGAGTGGGTCTCCTAAGACCTTTAGAACCTTGAGACATTCTTTTGATTTACTGTAATAACCAATTGAAAAAGTATATAGCTCTCTTAATGAGGCACTCTCCATCCCCCATCTGATGTCTATGTCAGAAGTTTTTCCTGTCCCTTTTTCACATTAATAAAACTTGGCTACACAAAAGCTCTCGAGTGATCAAGGCTGGTCCCTGATCACGAATCCGACATCGTTCACTGTAAGCTATCAGTGCTGCTGCTACTGCTAAGTCACTTCAGTTGTGTCTGACTCTGTGCGACCCCACAGATGGCAGCCCACCAGGGTCCTCCATCCCTGGGATTCTCCAGGCAAGAACACTGGAGTGGGTTGCCATTTCCTTCTCCAATGCATGAAAGTGAAAAGTGAAAGTGAAGTTGCTCAGTCGTGTCCGACTCTTAGGGACCCCATGGACTGCAGCCCGCCAGGCTCCTCCGTCCACGGGATTTTCCAGGCAAGAGCACTGGAGTGGGGTGCCATTACTATCACTGGGACATACCGTTGCAGGAGCTAAGGAAGTCTAAAGGGTTGTTTACTCAAAAATCTGAGCTAAAGCAGTTTCTGAAGACTTTTAATTTTTTAAAGAATTAGCTTATTTTCTATGCTGTATATTTGGTTTATAAGTAATCAACCTGGAGAGTACCTTCGGTCTCCTAAGAGCTGAACATAGAACCTAACTAACCCTGGTAGAAACTTAGTTGCCTGGTGGCTTAGTGGTAAAGAATCTACCTGCCAATGCAGAGACGTAAGAGATGAGGGTTCTATCCCGGGGTTGGAAAGATCCCCCAGAGAAGGAAATGGCAGCCCACTCCAGTACTCTTGCCCGGAGAATCCCATGGACAGAGGAGCCTAGTGGGCTACAGTCTGTGGAGTCACAAAGGTTGAGACATGACTTAGCAACTAAACAACAACAAAATACATAGATGAATTAGTCCATCATTAAGTAGTCAAAGAACCCCAGACATCAATAGAGGAACATGTCACAGTCTGTCTTGAATGGTTTAGAGAGATTCAGGTGCTTATTTACTTATCATAAACTCTCTCTTACCTGTAATTTTATTTAATTGCTTATGATTCTGTGGCAATGAAGATAAATTGCTCTGCATCCTCCAACATTGTTCGTACACTTAAAGATAATATTATTCACCTGATAACCATCTTTCTTTATGTAAGGCAGTCTCACTGAAGTTGATAAATGAATATATGTTTATTTAAGTGATCACCATTAATTTAGCCTCTTCTCTGTGAACATCTGCCATGGTTCTGTTTCTAATCTCAGCACACTCTTTTGCATCACCTCTCGCCCAGCTCAGTCAGTTGAAGCACAAGGCTCGTGGGATCAAGGCTGCAGGTTGAAGGTCAGCCAGGTCACTCTGGGAAAACCAACCCCTTGCAATGGTCAGAAGCCACCCAGGTATTTCTGTTTAGGTAACTGGTTAATGAGTATCACAAGGGGAACTAGTCAGCAGTGTGATGTTAACTCAGAACAGCCTTTGCACCAAAGGAAAACCTGGTCCGAGGCTGTAGGTAGGCTTGATCACATTAACAGAAAACCATGATTTGCTTCCCTAGTGGCTCAGATGGTAAAGCATCTGCCTGCAGTGCAGGAGACCCAAGTTAGATCCCTGGGTTGGGAAGATCACCTGGAGAAGGAAATGGCAACCCACTCCAGTACTCTTGCCTGGAAAATACCATGGACTGAGGAGCCTGGTAGGCTATAGTCCATGGGGTCGCAAAGAGTCAGACACGACTGAGCAACTTCACTTTCACTTTCTAAAGAGACTGGTGGCACTAGTGATAAAGAACCCACTACCAGTGCAGAAGAGGTAAGAGCTGAGGGTTCCATGCCTGGGTCAGGAAGATCCCCTGGAGGAGGGCATGGCTACCCACTCCAGTATTGTTTCCTGGAGAATTCCACGGACAGAGGAGCCTGGTGGGCTACAGTCCATGGGGTTGCAAAGACTCAGACACGACTGACACAACTTAGCACACATGTTAAGGAGCCAGGGGGGTTAAAGAAAAGTTCATTGATATTTTTTCATCTAGGATTTAAAAAATAAAAGCAGTAAAAATCATCCCTGAAAGGGGAAATGCTTTTTTTTCCGCCCAAGTGCTGATCTGAATTGAAGGTTAGTTGACTTTTTGGTCAAATGCTCCACAGATGGGGCATCTTGAAAACCAGCTAATCACTAGCAAGAATGTATCAATATTATGCCGTTCCTTGGGAACTGTCTCCCTCTAGTTCAGCAATTTCTACCATCCTGCATTTCCCATAAAATATCTTGAGAATTGTGATAACGTGAGTCTTCAAGAAAATTAACATCCAGTTAATTGGTCAACTTTTCTCCTTTGAAAACCAAAGAGATTTTGGAATTACAAAAGATTTTAGTGGATGGATTTAAAATTAAGGTCAGAGTGCTTCTGTGGCAGCACTGTGGATATAAGAATCCACCTGCCAATGCAGGAGACACGGGTTCGATCCCTGATCTAGGAAGATCCCACATCCCACTAAGCCTGTGTGCCACAACTAGTGAGCCTGTGCACCTAAAGCCCAGGAGGTGCAGCTACTGAAACCCGGATGCCCTAGAGCCAGGGCTGCACAATGAGAGACCACCAAATGAGCCCACAGCAGCTAGAGAAGCCTCTGCTTGCCACAACTAAAGAAATTCCTGCACAAAGCAATGAAGACCCAGCACAGCCAAACATAAGTAAATGAAAAGTTTTTTAAAGTCAGAGAGTTAGATCAAACAGTAAATCAGTAAACAGCAGAAAAATGAAGATAAAGAATCAGCGTACCAGTTTCAACATACTTTGACAGCTACTTTCCAAAAGTTTCCTAATATATTCATCAAAAGACACACTTCACAGAAAAATTTTAAAGTCAACCATTTGAGAATTCTATCAACTAAAGTGTATCAGATGTCTGTTTCTACTATATTACAGTGATGTCCTCCTCCAGAAATATTATGTATGTATGCCTGTGTGTGCATTTGACACTTTTGAGTGCTGGAATTAAAAACTACTGTGACAAAACCACTGTTCATCACATTCTAATTCACTTATTTTGTTCTAGAGTATTAATACTTGAATGAGCTCCAGACAAATGACATTATGCCTGAAGCACGGGGCATACATGTAGAAACAAGATCACCTTTCTTCAGTCATTGCCTACGGTCTGCTGACTCAAAACTGCTTGATTTTTTTCTGAGTTTTTTTTTGCAAATTAAGTTTTATTGGGGACAAAATAAAGACTGCAGCCTGGGTGACAACACCAGGCTTGTTTTTTTTTTTTTTTTTTAATATGAAGGGCAGATAAGGTAACTTCTTACTTGAGTGACTAGCCTTCATGTGCTGTTGTTTAAGGAACAGTTTCTCACTTTTTCTTCCCTGCCCCCACGTTTGGACTCCCCTCCGGTCTGTCCGTTCCTTGAGTGTGGAACTGTCATCACGTAATAATTCACCTTGATATATCTGTGCTTTTCTTTTAAAATGCTGACCTATCGAAACCCTCCATTTTATTATAATACTATAATTAGAAAAACACCCTGAACAAACAGCCCCTTTTGAGGACGGGCAGGGATGACATCATTGGCCGGGAGAATTTGCCTCAGACTAGAACAATTGCAAGCAGAGGTCAGAAGAATCACTTTAAGCGGAAGTTGGGGCCAGTTCTTTTGCTGTCGCTAGTTCCTAAGTTTGGGAATTTCTGTGCCTCTCTATTCTCGTTTGCTCCTTCAGCTGGCTTGCATTAAGTACTGATGCTCACCCACTAAGAAAATAAAAACAAACAATAGCAGAAATGGCTCCTACCTTCACAGGGCTTTCTGTGCACTGGGAGAGAGAGAGATCCTTCAAACAATTCAGCCAGCTGAAGTGGACTTAAGTGTGATATGCAGCCGAAGGTAGCCAGGGTCTCTGTGACTTGACTGTAACAGAAAGTATTTGGTTCCATGAGGAGGTGCCAACTGACCCCCTGTTTGAAGGATGAGAGGAGTTAACTAGGCAGGCAAAGAATATCATTGAATGATGAAATATTGACTTCTGCCTCTTTTTTGGAGTTCCTGTCCTGTTATTAACTAGTTTATTAACTAGTCCTGTAAGATTATGAGGGCTGCTCAAGCAATTGTATGCTGAGTCATAGGCACAGAGCCCTGATCAGATTGTTCTTGCACATGGAGATATTTAATTGGTAGCTTGAAAAATCTTTGCACAGTGTGAACTTCTCTCTCTGACTTTGGATCTCTGATATTGTTTTAAACCTGCATCCCTTCTAATGCTAGCATATATTAATACCATCTGTGTGTTAGGAGTTAAATAAATGATTTTGTTTTCCTTAAAAAAAAAAATCATGTGGACTACAAAATGTGTAGACAGGTGCTCCTCAGTAAGATACATTTTTTTCCAGTGTGATTTATGCTACTGTTTAGTTTAATTATTTCTAACACCTCACCCATCCTTTAAATGATCTTCTTAGGAAATAACAGATTTCTTTTTGAGAACAAAGAATAAAGCAGTATTTATGCCAAAGGTTTTATCTATGTGATATTCAGTGCAAACAATTACATGTTACATTGGGTCAACCACATGCAGTCAGTTCAGCATGATATAACTCAGATGATGATGTTGTATAAAGGAAATCAACCCTGAATATTCATTGGAAGGACTGATTCTGAAGCTCCAATACTTTGACCCTCTCATGTGAAGAGCTGACTCATTGGAGAAGACCCTGGTGCTAGGAAAGGCTGAAGGTAAAAGGAGAAGGGGGCAGCAGAGGATGAGATGGTTGGATGGCATCACCAACTCAGTGGGCATGAATTTGAACAAACTCCAGGAGATAGTGAAGGGCAGGGGAGCCTGGCATGCTGCCATCCACGTGGTCACAAAGAATCAAACACAACTTAGTGGCTAAAGAACAACAATGTAGGGAAAAAAGCATTGTTTAATAAAGAAAGAATATTCTGAGCATAGAGGAAGATGATGGAGCCGTAACAGCCAGAGTCCTGTGAGGAAAGTGGAACCCCTGCCACATGATTCAGTAGAGGTCGGTTAATATAGGGAACTGGTGAGAAGGCGGCAAGAGCTGAAAAACACCATGGCAGCAGGAAACCTACGCCACCCTGGAGCTGGGGCTGCTGCTGCTAAGTCGCTTCAGTCGTGTCCGACTCTGTGCGACCCCATAGACGGCAGCCCACCAGGCTCGCCCGTACACAAAAGAAAGATGTGCAACCAGAACCCAAAGCCAGAGCTGCGTCGCTTCTAAAACAACCGAGGCCACAGCAGCAGAGACTGGGAGAAATACCCTGACTTCGCCCTTCAGTGTCATACCAAGTTTCCCACCAACCCGAACTAACTCAAAACCAGCTGCAGGGAAGGCTGGGCATGGAGTTTGCCACTGGCCTCGTGATGCAGAGCGGGAGAAGGACAGACGGATGACTGGCTCAGAGCTAGGAGATGATGCTGATGGTCCCCTGCCTAAGGATTCCAGGCACTAGGACCGTGGGTGCTTCTTTTTCTTAACCTTTTCTCTGAAACCATCTTTTCTCAGAGCCACTTTTATCTGTTCCTTACCGAATGTGTTATTTTTCCCTTCTATACTTTCACCAATGTAGGCGTCAGTGCTTGGCTAGTCCCATGTTTAAAAAAAAACAAAACACCAAACCAACTAGATTTACTCATCTGCAGTGCTTGAAAAGCCAGGCTGGAGACATAGTCAGGCAATATAGAAGTATAAAGTACCAAGAGGAATTCTATGAGACTAACAGCAGCGGGGGACTGGGCAACTAGTCTGTGTGTGTGCGTGTATGCACACTTAGTCGCTCAGTCGTGTCTGACTCTTTGCAACCCCATGGACTGTAGGCCCCCAGGCTCTTCTGACCATGGGATTTCCCAGGCAAGAATACTGGAACAGTTGCCATTTCCTCTTGTGGACCCAGGGATCAAGCCTTTGTCCCCTGTGTCTCCTACACTGGCAGGCAGAATTTCTACCACTGCGCCACCTAGGAGTCTGTGCGCTTAGTCGCTCAGTCGTGTCTGACTCTTTGCAGCCCCATGGTCTGTAGCCCACCAGGCTCCTCTGTCCATGGGGATTCTCCAGGCAAGAATACTGGAGGGGGTTGCCATGCCCTCCTCCCACCCAAAGTGTATAGACTGGAATGTAGTGGTTATGATGGGGAAAATGGTGGGTTTAGGGATTGGGGAGGTAGGGGGCGAGTGTGGAGCATGGCGGCCCAACCCTCCCACCCTCAACCCTACCTTCTCTATTGTTGAGATCCATTCGAGAAATTGAACATGGAGCTTTATCCCATTCATCATGTAAGGCTGCCCCCTAACAATATCAAGAACTTAGTGGAAAATCTTATAAATACATCTTCAAATTAAGGCAGGAAGTTCCAAAAGCATCATGTCAGGTTTTAAATGAAATGAGACAAATGTGATTAATTGTTTCATTGAATCAAAACTTGGTGTTAATTTTAGCAGTGACTCAGATAATTTCTGGCATCCTCTATTAGCAGCAAGTCAAAACCTTTAATTATGAGTCACTTTAGTCCACAGAGAAAATGATAGGACTTTTCCGAAAAGGTTTTCATCGGTTAGAGGCCAAAATTAATTTTAATACTTGATAATTTTCTTCAGAGGAACTACTCTTTTAAGATTTAGTGTTGTTGTTGATATGTTTGTTTCAGATTTGGAAAATTCCCAGAAAAAAATCTTCTTACTGATATGATAATGTAAACAATCTGATCAAGTAATAACATATAATTATAGTTGGTCAAATCTGTTTTGAATCGGCTTGGGAGACAATTTCTTAATGTTTTACTTTATAAGGGAGCTGTAGATTGTTTAATTTTTATGTTGGAGTCTAGTTTATTTACAATGTTGTTTCAGGTGTACAACAAAGTAATTCAGTTATACATATGTCCATTGTTTTTCATATTCGTTTCCCATATAGGTTATTACAGAATCTTGAGTAGAGTTTCCTATGCCATACAAATGTTGATTTCTTGTCATTGACACCTGTTGCTATGGAAACCATACCATTGACACAGGAGTCAAGGCCCTGGAGTGATGCGGTTTAATAAACAATATGAAGCACAGAGAACAAACGCACCAAACCGTAGACTTCTTGCCTCATAACTCCCTCCCATATTGTCAAATTGAGCAAAACCACAGTTGCCCTGCAGTGGAGAATAAGGAGGCTTTTATGGGAGAAACTCATCATTTTTGATCCTTTTAAAATTGTCTATGATACTAAAAGATTTAAGAAATGAACGGGGAATAAGGTAATCTAAGCTACGAAACCCCTAATCAGACAAATGGTGATAGTCAGTTCACCTGCAATAGCTTTCCGCCAGCATCAAAACCATCACTGGGCATCCTCAAGATCAGAGTTTGGGGATGTACTTTCCTAGATGAGGTGGCCAAGGGCATCATCCCCAGTCTTGGCTTCTCTAATAATTTTCATCCACAGTGATTCTCAGTGTTTCGTCTAAAATGATCTTGGGCATCTGTTCCCGGAACTGTGCATTAATACTTTCATTATATTGGAAGGAAACCTCATTACTTGAAACTATGGCTTTACAGAAAATATGAACTCTCGAAATCCCGTAAGAAGATGCTCTTATGTTTCTTTCATATGAAAGGTACTCAGCAAGTATATTTAAGAATTCTTGGTGGTGGTTCTTTTCTCTTTGAAAAAAAATTTACTTTGACCTTCACTTTGGTGGCTCAGACGGTAAAGTGTCTGCCTACAATGCGGGAGACCTGGGTTCAATCCCTGGGTTGGGAAGATCTCCTGGAGAAAGGAATGGCAACCCACTCCAGTATCCTTGCCTGGAAAATCCCATGGACAGTGGAACCTGGTAGGCTGCAGTCCATGGGTTTGCAAAGAGTTGGATACGACTGAGCAACTTCACTTCACCTTTTTTATATACACTTAAAAGTGAGAACCAACCGTACTGCTCATGGTACTTCCAAGCCCTACATCCTGCCCCCAACTACACTATCTTTTAAGTATTATTGTATGTTCCCAACCTATGAAGCAGGGAGATGGTATATGTCTGCTGCTTCAGGATGCTTCTGTCTTATCAGGTGGTTCATACTTTGACTGGCAAGTCCTACGTTCTTCTTCAATCACATTATTAGGTACAGTGGTAAAGCACCTGCCTGCCAATGCAGGATATTTAAGAGATGTGGATTCAACCGCTGGGGAGGGAAGATCCCCTGGAGAAGGAAATGGCATCCTGCTCCAGTATCCTTGCCCGGGAAATCCCATAGAGAGAGGTGCCTGAAGGGCTACAGTCCTGGGGATTGCAGAAGAGTGGGACACGACTGAAGCGACTTAGCACAGCACACAACACGGATATATTCTAATAGATAATGTTACTAAGCTCACATACCAGGCACTGCGAAAGATTTTACATGTATCAGTGTTAACTCCCTTGGTCTTCATGTCAGTCTGATGATGTAAATATTCTTACTATTTCCATCTTAGAGACAGGGAAACAGAAGCACAGAGAGGTTAGTCAAGGGTAGGTGAGATTCAGACCCAGGCTCTCTGGCCTCAGAGTCTGGCTCTGAGACTCTTACCTCAGATGTAAAGAACTGGAAGGGTTTTTGAAAAGAAAACAAATATGATAAAAGGCTACCCCATTGTTTGTTAAAAGCAACCAAACTCAGTTGTTAGGGAGTCACTTTCAGTGTTTCCTTTGGAATACTGTACACAGGTTCCAATGCTTCTGTGCCTCTGCAGAAGGCTGGATGGGTCCCTCTGTCCACCCCAAAGGCACAGGTAGAAGCACACCAGGGACCCTCTCGATCACAGGCACACAGAAAGATGCTCGACATTACTGTTAGAGAAATGCACATCAAAGCTACAATGAGGTACCACCTCACACCAGTCAGAATGACCATTAAAAAGTCTTCAAATAATAAGTTCTCTGATGATACCAAAATCAAAATAGTGTCTCATCATTAAGTGAACCCAAGCCCGGCACTCTATGAAGTCAGACTTTTCAATACCCAAGTAAAATTTCTTTTTCCTTTTCTCCTTCCTTCCTCCTAAAATATGTATTTCTCAATTTAACCTCTTTGATTCTTGGAAGATGACAGAAGAGCAGATTCAGAAGTTGAGCAAGACTATAGGACTCAGTAAAATTAAGGTAGAAGATTGATCCCAGAAAACTAAATAACCAGAAGAGAGATGTGAAATAGGAAGCTGAATGGAGAACAGAAAAGACAATGGGAACCAATTTTCTTTGAAAGTGAACAGTAAAGAAAGCTGAAAATGAAACCACTTCGTTTTCATTTTTAATAGCTGCATCAAGAGATGGTTTTCTTAGGGGAAAAAAAAAAAACACCTTTAAATGTTACTAGTGAGTTGACTCATTGGAAAAGACCTTGATGCTGGGAGGGATTGGGGCAGGAGGAGAAGGGGATGACAGAGGATGAGCTGGCTGGATGGCATCACTGACTCGATGGATGTGAGTCTGAGTGAACTCCGGGAGTTGGTGATGGACAGGGAGGCCTGGGGTGCTGCAATTCATGGAGTTGCAAAGAGTCAGACATGACTGAGCGACTGAACTGAGCTGGAGTCCTGATTCTCATCCTTTAGACTGAATCTTCCTCACCAGATGCCCCGTTTCCCAAATTCTATCCAAACCACCACCTCCCATATCTAGTCCCTAGAGGGTGTATTAGGCACAGAAAAAAATTAATTTTTTTCATGGTTTGGACAAACCAAAGAATCTTTCATAAGAATTTTTTAAACAAATGATTTCAATTTAAGAAACATTTAGGATAGATTATGTGTTAGGATTAGCTCAAATGGTAGAGCGCTCGCTTGGCATATGAGAAGTAGTGAGGTCAGTGACCACATCCTCCATTAGGCTTTGAGCTTCGCTGGTGGCCCAGATGGTTAAGAATCTGCTTGCAATGCAGGAGACCAGGGTTCAATCCCTGGATCAAGAAGATCCCCTGGAGAAGGCATTGGCAACTCACTCTAGTATTCTTGCCTGGAGAATTCCATGGACAGAGTTGCTGTTCAGGCTACAGTCCATGGGGTCACAAAAGAGTCAAATATGACTTCATGGCTAATACTTTCACTGGTTAGGTACTATACAAAATAAATTTCTGCCCTTGAGGGGGTAAACAAGCCCAGAACGGAATTAAGGTTTCTGGTTGTGACTCTGGCTGCAGACTGGCCCACGGAGGGGCACCTACACCCCATCACATTTTGTTCCCTTCCTCCTGTTCAGGATGGATGTGAGGCTAGTTTACAAAGGGACAAAGACAAGCTATCTCTAGGGCAAATGCAGTTGTTACAGATTTGTATCTAATAGATGTGCCCATCCTTGTAAGAACTCGCTTCCAAATCGGAATGTGATTTCCCCAGGTCGTCTCTTCTGTCTTGGGGCCTGCTGGACCTCTGCTCCTCTGCAGCCTTGCCCTCTCAGTGAGGAGGTCATCTCAAGGAGAGATGGAGAGCTCGGACCACAGTCAGATGCCTGCCTCCTGACACCAGCACTTTTAGCTCTGAGGCCTTGGGCAAGTGATGTAACCTCTCTTTTGGCCTCAGTTTCATCATTCAGGAAAGATAACATCACTGAGGATTGTTGTTAAGACCGTGTGTACAAATAGCTGGGCACTGGGCCTGGCATGTAGTGAAGGCTCTCAGTAAGGATTTGCTTCTCTTAGTGTTAATCAGATGGGTGACCCTGAGTGACCCTTCTCTTACATAAAGAAGGTATTTCTCTTTCTCCCTGAATCCCAAGAATCTTCCAGCTTCTGATCTTACAGTTTTCCCCTCTGCCTTTTCTGGAATTCTCTGTCTCCATATTCTGGGAATGAACCTTTTATCTCCGCCTTTTTTTTTTCCGTCTGGCCTCTTCTATTTGTCATACAGTTGTTGAGACCCCTTCCTCCTTTGCTCAGCCTTGGCCTCCCCAAAGCTCTTGCCAGCATCTCAGTTGAGGCTGAGTGGCACCATGAGAGAAATGACACCTCCTGAGTTCACGCCAGAGACCAGGACACATTTCTCTCCTGTATGAACTGGTTTCCATGTCAATTTTGAGCCTGGTATCCTGTACCATAAGGCTTCCCAGATGGCTCAGTGGTAAAGAATCCACCTGCTAATGTAGGAGACTGTGGTTCAATCCCTGGGTGGGGAAATCTCCTGGAGAAGGAAATGGCAACCCACTCCAGTATTCTTGCCTGGGAAATCCCACGGACAGAGGAGCCTGGCAGGGCTACAGTCCATATGGTGGCAAAGAGTCAGTCACGACTGAGCGTCTGAACAACAGGCAACAGTCCCTGCACTTTGTTCCTCATCTGGCAAGTGAGAACCCTAGAGCACGGGCCAGTTGTGAATTCCATCAAAGGTAAGTGTGTTTGCCCCAGGTGGCAAGTCCCATTCACTCTCTGGTCTTCTGATTTACTAGAACTTAATCATTATATTTGGAGAGGGGAATGGCAACCCACTCCAGCCAAAAAGGTTGTTCAGGTAGCAAGTATATTGTTCAATCAAGTTCTTAGCAAAAATAAACAAGATATCGTCTAGTTTTACTTACAACCAAACTTTTTGGCCAACCCAATATTTTTGTGTTTACTGCATGTTTAAAATATCGTGGCAACTAGCAGACATTGCCTCAAACAAGGGAGGAAAATGCTCCGCAGCTTCATCTTGACTTTCTCCTCCATGATGCGCTAAGGTGTTCACTTGCTCCTGCCAAGCTCCTTAACAGACTAAAGGATCTTTTACATGCCATTCTCTGTGCCCCCTCTCGCCTCCCTTCTGTGGGAAGTTTAAGTCCTTACTAAAAGTCAGGACATACAAACCATCTCACTCATCTCAGATCCTCTGTTTGTTATGAGGACTGCACATCTGTCTTTTAAGACTGTGTAAAGAGAACAAATAGAAGTTTCTAAGCAAGCTGATGCCTTTTCAGAAGTCTGGATGATGAGAAAAAGGGTATAATCTTAGGGCTAATCGGTCTGTTTAAAGACACATCTAGGCCTGACTGCAGTGCCAGCGCTTGGTGGTGTTGCTCAGCAGCTCAGTCGTCTCTGACGCTGTGCGACCCCATGGACTGCAGCACACCGGGTTGCTCTGTCCTTCACCATCTCCTGGAGCTTGCTCAAACTTGTGTCCATGGAGTCGGTGATGCCATCCAACCATCAGTCCTCTGTCACCCGCTTCTCCTCCTGACTGCAATCTTTCCCAGCGTCATAGGACTTGAGTTTACCTGAACTAGGCAGTTACCTGTCTAAAGTCCCAAGCCAGAAAATGCTCTTACTCCCCAGCACTCCTTAGTAAGGCAGTGCTGGGAGAGAGGTCAAAGTACTGACTTCAATGGGGTCCACTGAATCTATTGCAGTGTTACAAATTACCCCCAAACTTAGCAACAACAATAACGGTTTGCTATCCACACAGTTTCTGTCAGCCAGGAATTCTGGGAGTGTTTACAGTTGACTGTCAAACAACACTCGGGGGTGGCGGGGGGTGGGGGTTAGTGGCACAAACCTTCTGCCCCCAGTTGAAAAGCCACTGTAACTTAGTCAGCCCTCTGCATCCCAGGTCTTCTGTATCCGTGCTTCCACATCCTCAGATCCAACCACCCTCAGATTGTGCAGCACTGTCATATGTACTATTGAAATAAACCCATTTAGAAGTGGATGCACGCAATTTAAACCTGTGTTGGTTGAGAGTCAACTGTATTTGCATGTTCTGGCTCCGGCTCTCATGAGGTTGTGCTGATGATGTGACCAGGGGTCTAGGTCTCCCTTACACTTCACAGGGGCTGGAGGATTTGATTCTGAGATGCTTCATTCGAGTGCTGGGTGAGTGAACCAAGGTCACTCTGGTTGTGGCAGGAGGCCTCAGGTTCCAGCCATGTGGACCTCTCCACAGAGCTGCTTCCCCCAGAGCAAGTGACTGAGAGCAGGGCACCAGCCAAATGGCATGGATGTCCCAGCCTCAGAGTCCAGAGAACAGGTGGTGGTGGTTTAGTCGCTCAGTCGTGTCCGACTCTTGCAACCCCATGGACTGCAGCCCACCAGGTTCCTCTGTCCATGGGATTCTCCAGGCAAGAATACTGGAGAGGGTTGCCGTTTCCTTCTCCAGAGTAATCTTCCTAACCCATGCTTCGAACCCAGGCCTCCTTCATCGCAGGTGGATTCCTTACTGACTGAGCCAGGAGGGAAGCCCCAGATAAGAGGGCACAAGCCAAAACAACATGGATGACCCAGCCTTAAAGTCCCACATGGTCAAGGATTTTCTGTAACATCCCCACTGGTTCACTGGTCAAACCCCATTTCACGTGAGAAAGAACTAAACAAGTGAATCTCAGGAACCAGTGGTGGTTAAGGACCATCTTGGAGACTAGGGACCACAACAGTAAAAAGATTTTTATAAACTACATGTGTTTATTGAAGAATTGCTCGCTACAACTTGAGAGTGTTATTTTTGTTGAGCCTCAGGGGTCAAGACCCTTGACTCTCGAGTTCAGTATGTTTCTTGATTCACGACATGTTACCACCACTGGGTTGGCACAGACTCTTATTCCATGTTTTTTTTAAAATGGAGAATTTCCTTTTATCTCCCTCCAGTAAGCCTTAATGTCTATCCTTGGATATACATGTATGTACGTATATATGCCTGTAAGCTACATGAGGTTTGAAAACTATTTTTTAAATGATACAGATGATCTTACTTGCAAAACAGAATAAAGACACAGATGTAATGAACAATATATGGATACCACGGAGGAAGTGGGGAGTGGTGGAAGGAACTGGGAGTTTGGGATTGACACGATTGGTACTGTGTATAAAATAGATAACTAATGCGTAGCATAGGGAACTCTCCTTAATGCTCTCTGGTGATCTGAATGGGAAGGACATCCAAAAGGGAGGGGATATGTGCATATGTGGGCTTCCCCGGTGGCTCTGTGGTAAAGAATTCACCTGCAGTGCAGGAGACTCAGGTTCAATCCCTGGGTCAGGAAGATTCCCTGGAGAAGGAAATGGCAACCCACTTCAGTATTCTTGTCTGGGAAATCCCATGGACAGAGGAGCCTGGTGGGCTACAGTCCACGGCGTTGAAGAGTCAGACATGACTTAGTGACTAAACAGCAAATATGTATATATGTATGACATTCATTTTTCTGTGCAGTAGAAACTAACATAACATATAGCAAGTATACGCCAATAAAATTTTTTTAAATAAATGGGATTGTGCCATGGGTGTTTGTCTTTCTGAAGTGTACGCTTCGTACCACATTTTAGATATCTATTCCTATCCCTATTTGTAGGTCAAATTCATTGCTGCACAATTCTCTGTCATATACAGAGGTCACATTTTACATGTCTCCTCCCTTCTTGTTGGTTACCTTGTCCTCCAGTCCCCTCTCCCTCGGGCCACACAGTCGTGAACACAGTGTACACCAGACCGTGGCCACAGACCACCACCTCTGCCTTCACTGAGCTCCAGTCCACCACCTCCTGCCTGGATCACCCTGCCACCTGGAATTCCCAAGCTATCTGCTATAGTATAGTCTCACCCAGCAGCCAGCAATGATGCTTTTAAAGAGTGAGTCATCTCATGTCACCCACTTGCTCCAAGCCCCGAGGGGCCTCCCATCCATCTCTGTGACATCTGACTGCCCGCCCCAGGGCCGCAGGGCCTAGCGTGGTCTGGACCCTGCTCTCCTGCTGAACTCTCCCTACAGCCTTCTTGCTTCCAACACTCCAGCTGCATAGATCTCCCTTCTTTGATTCTTCACTCCAGCACATTAATTGAGCAACCACTATCTGCCCCGCATCCTTCTAGGTACCCGGAGTACAGCAGTGGACAAAACAGGCCTTCATTCCGATGTTAGATACCCACCAAGCCCCCAGGCGCCCCTGCTCTTCCCTCCCCACCTGCAATGTTTCTCCCACATTTCTGTGTGATCGCCCCTTTTCAGCATGTGGGTCTCAGCCCAGGCTCCTCCCCAGAGAGGCTCTCTCTGACCTCATCATTTTCTCTCCCCATAGGCTGCCTTATTTTCCCTCAAATCCCCATCATAACTGACAACTATAGGTTCAGCTCTTCAGTATTGGCTCCCTGGCCAGACTGAAAGACGCAGGAGGACAGGGCATTTTTTATCGTTTCCAGTGACTGGGTCCACAACCGCAAAGTGCTGACCATTTTATATTTGTGTTTGTGTTCTGACGCCTGTGTTGCTGCCAGGAACTCAGATGACACAGCGCTCAGCACACTGGCCTCAGCCACACCAGCTCATCTGCTGCTTCCTGTCCACTCTGAGCTTGGAAACTAGACAACCACATCTCATAACAGCAGCCAGTGACTGCCCAGCGCTTTCATCCTCATGACAGTCCTATCGGTTGCAGTCTATTATTATCCCCACTGTTCGGTTTAGGAAACTGAGGTTCGAAGAATATAAATACTGCATTCCTGGTGACTCAGCTAATAAACGTCAGAGCCAAATTAGAATCGGCACAGCCTGGCTCCAAAGCCCTCATGCTTAACCACAGTCATCCAAGCCTGTCCCTTTCTAGAAGTGCATGTAAAGAAAGAAAAATTGACTCGGTGTACTGGAGAGGGCCACCTATCAGGAAGGGGCATCAACTTTGATATATGCCCATTTTGGCTACTTCTGATTCAGCACTGCATCTCAGGGAGATCACAGTATCATATGTGTGTGCGCCCAGGCATGTCTGAGTCTTTCTGACCCCATGGACTTAGCCCAGGCTCCTCTGTCCATCAGATTCTCCAAGCAAAAACATGAGAATGGGTTGCTATTCCCTTCTCCAGGGGATCTTCCTGACCTAGGGATTGAGCCCACATCTCCTGTGTCTCCTGCATCGGCCAGCGGATTCTTTACCACTACCTCACCTGGGAAGCCCTGTGAAGCATCCCAGGGCTATTCAAAACAGATAGCTAACAAGGACGCACCGTGTAGCACAGGGAACTGTACTCAATATTTTGTAATAACCTATAAGGGAAAACAGTCTGTAAACAAGTTACAATTATCATTATATTAATATCACTATTAGGTCAAACTAGTTTGTATCTTTTTTTTTTTTAAAGAAATTGGAGTAAAATGAAGGAAATAGATGTGAAGAAACCATTTTTTAATATAATTAGCAATCAGTCCTTAGACGTTTGAAGCTGGAGAAAGTGAAGAACAAGGTCAATGTCCACTTCAAAGAATAATTCACAGATTTAGAGACTGGGCAAGCCTCAAGCGCTTTAAAGTTTCCTCCTTGGCATAACGAGAAGAAAATTCTGCCATGGAATCAGTGACAACGCATATCAATATTGTATGTAAATTAAGCTATAACTATTAAGAAAAACTAGCAAATAAGAAATAAAGAGTTTATAATGAATCTTTTTCTGCTTTATAAAAGAATCTGAAAAAAACAGATATATATGGAGGAGGGCATGGCAACCCACTCCAGTATTCTTGCCTGGAGAATCCCCAGGAACAGAGGAACCTGGTGGGCTACAGTGCATGGGGTCACAAAGAGTTGGACACGACTGAGCCACAGCACAGCACTGTGTATGTATCACTGAACCACTTTGCTGTACGCCTGAAGCTAACATAACATTGTAATCGACGATTGTTGTTTAGTCACTGTGTCCAACTCTTTTGGGATCCCAGGACTGTAGCCTGCCAGATTCCTCTGTCTTCAGTTTAAAAAAAAGAAAAGAAAAGAAACACAAAGTATCAGGGGCTAAATTCTAAATGTGTAAGCTATATTCTTTAAGCAGCAGAGTTGCAATAAATGCAGGAGAGTAACTTGAAAGCATGTGTAAAGTCACGTGATCTAGAGCATCCCCTCCACCTCCTCCATGCTTCCAAAGCTTACTTCTCCTGGGGGTACCCATGTTTAGCCTCCATTCACAGCTCATTCTTTCCCCGTTCATAAGCCCTCCATGTGCTCCCTCTATGAGTCTCCTGCAAATTGACTTTTAATAAGAGTTGGGGCAGGTAGCTTATGTGTCAGAGCTGACTTGAAACACCCACACAAGCTGACCATCTCTCTCTCCATCAACATCCATCAGCTTTCAATATGAGGATCAGAACTTCTCAGTGGTGGGTCTTCACTCCTGATTCTTTGCTCTTGGAGAAGCTGACAGTTTTCATGTTACCCCATGTAGGTCTCCAAGCTGAATAGTTCTGTGACTGTTGGAGGGTTGGAACCTTTCTAGAATGCTCAATAGTACTGTGTCCATTCATTCACTCATTCATCCATTCAGACATCATATTTAGCTTTTTACTGTAGACCAGAAATCCTGCAAATGTGATCAGACCGACCCCTGGGCCTTCACTCAAGCCATTCACTGTCTAATAGACAAAGAGTATACCCAAATGATTGTGATACTGTGTGGCTAGGGAAATCATGGAAGAATGTGTGTGGAATTATGGAGGCACTTGGTGAGGGTGAGGGAATACCCATCTAGGAACAAAGGGGGAATCTCTTCCTTTTCAAATGCGAGACCTATTATGGGGACCTGGGCATGTGAAAAGTCCAAGATACGGGAAAAGGAAAGACTCATCTCCAGCTGGGAATGACATGATCTGTAGGGAGAACCTAGAATTGATATGTCTCTAGAGTGGCGAAGGGTGGGAGGCACAGAACAAGGAGGAAACAGGAGTAGAGCTGAGAGAGGCAGGGCCGTGCCAGCCTCAGTGATGGTGAAGGTTCAGGAATTGATTCATGTCAGCATGAGATCACAGCTTCAACAGACTGACGTGTGTTTGGAGACTGGACTGGCAAGGGGAGAGTTGGGGGCACCCAGTGAGTCTGAGGGGTTCGGACTGTATCCCCATAGCAAGGTAGGACCCTTAAGATGGTGACTTGACCTCTAGAGGATGACCCCAAGATGGCTGCAAGGAGAGAACTGTGTATTATGGGCTGAGTGTTTTTTATTAGAAGCAATTAGTGAAGTCAGAAATTGGGGGTATGGGATTTATATGAACACAACATTTTCTTTTCCTTGGTACAAGATGGCTTCTCCAACCCCAAAGGCAAAGTGGAACAAGCTTGGACTTTGGAAGGAGAGCAGGTTCAAATCTATATTCTAGCACTAGCTGTATGACCCTAGACAAGTTACCAAACCTCTCTGATCATCACAGTCCTCACCTGCAGTGTTTTACTATCTACACACAGCTCTGATCCACTGTTGGGACTCAGACCCCAGGAACTATGAGCCATTTACACTGCTGTTCTCATCATCATCATGGCTTTGCAAAGAAGAGGTAGACAGAACAGCAGATGGACCAGTCAGCCTTTCTTGTTGGTGCTGAAACGGGGACAGACTGTGTCATCAGCCCATGTTTGGGCCCAGCTCACAGTACATCTGGCACTCCTGTGTGCCGGTGAAAGTGTTAGTCACTGAGTCGTGTCCAACTCTGCGACCCCATGGACTATAGCCTGCCAGCCTCCTCTCTCCGTGGGATTCTCCAGGCAAGAATAATGGAGCGCTTAGCCATTCCCTCCTGCAGGAGATCTTCCCGACCCAGGGATCAAACCCACATCTCCTGTGTCTTCTGCATTGCAGGTGGATTCTTTTCTCAATGAGCCACCTGGGAAACCCTCATTTAACATAGTACTCTTTAGATCCATTCAGTTTGTTGCAAATTACAAACTTTCATTTTTTAAATAGCTGAGTAATATTCCATTCCGTGTGTGTGTATATATATAGATACACACAGGCCACATCCTCTTCATCCATTCACCTACAGATGGAAATTTTGGTCACTTGCATATCTTGGCTATCGTAAATAACGCTGCATAAATCTTTCAAATTAGTGTTTTTGTTTTCATGGGATAAATACCCAGAAGTGGAATTGCTAGACGGTACGGTAGTTCTATTTTTAATGTTTTCAAGAACCTCCATACATTTCATAGTGGCTACACCAATTTACATTCCCACCAACAAGGTAGCTGACTTCCCTGGTGGCTCAGACGGTAAAGCGTCTGCCTACAGTGCGCGAGACCCAGGTTCGATCCCTGGGTCAGGAAGATCCTCTGGCGAAGGAAATGGCACCCCACTCCAGTACTCTTGCCTGAAAAATCCCACGGACGGAGGAGCGCGGTAGGCTACAGTCCATGGGGTCACAGAGTGGGACGCGACTGAGCGACTTCGCTTTCACTTTCTTTTCAACAAGGTAGATGCTTGTTGAAATGAGGCTGGATGCACTGGACATTTAAACACTTCTTGAAAAGCCTTGTCCTTGTCTGTGACCCCCAGGGGCCTCCTCTCTCCTGGAGCCTCCTGGCTTATTTACTGTTTATAGAGCTTGAAAGCATTCCCTTCAGGCCCAGCGCCCTTAGGGAAATTCATTTGACTGCAGCCTCCTCTTCCAGTGTCACGCGTATGGTCAGTAATCAAGATGAATGAAGAAACCACACTGGAAGTACCTGTTCTTTGTCAGTACATTTTCTCAGTAAACGCAGTTTTGTTTTTAGTGACTAGGCAAAGTCACTAAATAAAAGTAACACTTAGTTAGCAGATCTACCTGGAGAAACTGTCTTTCTACAGTGCTCCCTGCCTGGGGCAACTCAGAGATCCGTAGTTGAGAGTTTAAGAGCTAGCTTACCTGACTGCTTTTAAAGACTCACATTGACAACAGCAGGCTGTTGTCTTGAGACCAGAGTGTCTATGGCAGACTATTGTGGAATATTGCACCGAAAGATACATCTCTTTTGAAAAGAATGTCAATTCAAGGAGAGTCTCTTGGACTGCAAGGAGAATCAAACCAGTCAATCCTAAAGGAAATCAACTCGGAATATTCACTGGAAAGATTGATGCTGAAACTCCAATACTTTGGCCATCCAATGCAGAGAGCCAACTCATTGGAAAAGACCCTGATGCTGGGAAAGATTGAGGGCAGGAGGAGAAGGGGGTGGCAAAGGCTGAGATGGTTGGATGGCATCACCAAATCAATGGACATGAATTTGAGTAAACTCCAGGAGATAGTGAAGGGCAGGGGAGCCTGCATGCTACAGTCCATGCAGTGGAAAAGAGTCAGACACAACTTAGCGACCGAGTATCATCATCAATTTAAGGAGCCTGCCAGCTTTTCTAGACAATTGTGGCCACTGGGAGGCACTATCCCAGATCCTGTTCTGTTAGCCCAAGGCCCTCCCCATGTCCCTCAATTCTGTCTGAACAGATCAGGTCCCAAACCAGTTAGGGTGTAAGTGGGGAGTGTCCACACCAAGAAGGGACTGGACACAAGGTGAGCAGGCTGTGGTCAAGGCTGCTGGCCGATGACTGGGAGGGCCAGGCTTTCAGAAAGAGAACAAGCAGTCAGGAGCAGCAGCCCCCTGCCCAGAGCTGTGCTTCCTGCTCCTTTTTGCTGCTTTCCCTGTTCCTATATATAAACTTAGAGAGGAAGATCAACCATGGACAATGGAGGAGACCCAATCATGTAGCTGAAATTCTGAATCAATCAAGCCTGCTTCCTAAATTGACCATGAAATTACCAAAAACGGTATGAACAAGACTCCTTCAGGTTCTTAGCAGACATGGGGTCTAGAGAACAAATAGAGTTCAGATACAGAACAGAGAACGTTCTGTCTCTGACCCCAGAATTTTGACTGTAGGTTCTGACCCAAAGCATATACTTATTTGGTCATTGATTCATGTCTGTCTGCCTCACCAGACCGGAGAAGGCAATGGCACCCCACTCCCGTACTCTTGCCTGGAAACTCCCATGGACAGAGGAGCCTGGTGGGCTGCAGTCCATGGGGTCGCTAAGAGTTGGACACGACTGAGCGACTTCACTTTCACTTTTCACTTTCATGCATTGGAGAAGGAAATGGCAACCCACCCCAGTGTTCTTGCCTGGAGAATCCCAGGGACATGGAGCCTGATGGGTTGCTGTCTGTGGGGTCGCACAGAGTCGGACATGACTGAAGCGACTTAGCAGTAGCAGCAGCAGCCTCACCAGACAGGAAGCTACAAGAAGGGAGAGGCCATGTGTTTTTTCCTCGCATTTTATACAGATCTGAAAAGTACTACCAGTCTACTGTCTGGTCCTGCCCCTCGCCTCCAATCCCCAAGGACGGCAGGACCCAGAGAGGAAACCAATGACATCTGGTTCCCAGGCCCAGATCCAAGGCGGTGGGGAGAGACGCAGAGCAGGACAGCCTGGAGTGCTCCTTGCCCAAGTCCATCAGTCGAAAGCTCTGGAGCCAAAGGCAATGGAAAGACCACTTTGCCCTATTCCATCCCCAGCTCCCAAGCCTGAAGCTTGCATCTCACCTCTCCAGGCAGGGGAAGTGAGGACGACCAGGTAGAAGCTGGTCAGAGGATGAAGGGAGCACAGGTGAGGGTGTATTTGCCACCAAGCAGACAAAGGGAGTGGGGAACACTCAGAAGACTGCTCCCCTTCAGGTGGGCACAGCCTCTGCACCCATAACGATGCTATATCCCTCGGGCCTTCTTAGGGAAGAGAAGGGGCAGACAGTACAGAAAACGGTGGAGACGGTACTTAGGCCCTACTCAGAAGCTACCTTGAAAGTGAAAGTATGAGTCTGCTCAATTATATCCTACTCTTTTCTGACCCCATGGACTGTGGCCCTCCATGCTCCTCTGTCCATGGGATTCTCCAGGCAAGAATACTGAAATGGGTTGCCATTTCCTTCTCCGGGGGATCTTTCCAACCCAGGGATCGAACCCAGGTCTCCTGCATTGCAAGCAGATTCTTTACTGTCTGAGCCACCGGGAGAAGCTACCTTAGGACCATTTTAGACCGGCTTCCACGTAACAATGACAACAGGGTAAACAGTGCCCAGGTGCACAAGAGGGATGTGTCTGTTTCAGGATGTTTTGAGAGCCAGTGGGTCCCTGGTGTTCTTCCTTGGTCGTGACACTGGCTGGTTTCCTACAGGTGCTTGCATCGATGTCCACGAGCTCTCCAGGCTGTTCTGACCCCATCTTTTAGTGTCTCTGGACAGTGGTATCATTGTCACCTCATCACACCTACTCTCACGGTTCTGCCTCTTAGGAATTGGTGCAGAGAGGGAGCAGGGGGAACAGAGGGATCCCCACTGAGTCCTGCGGACCACACTCTGAGGTTACCACCCAGAGTCCCAGGCCAGGGCATCTGGGGTAGCGACCCTGTGGACACCCCAGCAGGGTGGGGCCTTTCTGATGAAGAATGGGCTCAGAGCTGCACAGTCTCAAGGGCAGCCTACACAAACTCTGAGCCTCTGTCCCCGACTCATGATGCTAAACGCTAAAAATGAACTAATGCAGACTTCTAAAACAGACCACTCCAAAAGCTGCCTCGAGAAATAGGAGCAGTGGCTTCCTTAGGAAAGTATTTTAAAATGCAAACCGCCTGGGAAAATATCTGCTGTGTATTCGGCAGTGGTGGGCTCAGCCCAGCACCAGACACAGTAACTTCTTGATAAGTTGTAACTGTCACTGGCATTAAAACAGAGCTTTCTACAAGTTGATAGAAAAAGAAGAAAGTGCCCACAGCAGACAGTTCATAAAAGGCGAGGTTCAGACAGCCCACAAAGTGCATAAAATCTCTACCTCATTAAAAATCAAATAATAAAACAACTCTTCCCCATACGCTGAATTTACAAAATTTGCTTTTCTGTTTGTTGTATTTTAAGATAATGCCCAGTTCATTGCAGTTCAACACTCATAAACTTTCCGAAAAGTGACCTGCCAATTCATCTTACAAGATTATAGACTTTGGAAATATTTGTATGTACTTTGATACAGTAATTCTACATGTAGGGAATTCATTCTAAGAACATGGACAAATACTTATCTAAACAATGTTCCTCATACATTTATTAATGTAAAAAGCTAGGACTTATCTAAATATTTAACAAAAGATGTTTAGCTAAAGAGATCACCATTCAATGTAAAGATATTCAGAGGCACAAAAGATGTTGCAGACTATCTTTGTTACCATGCAAAGATGGTCAGGGTAGCCAATACCGTTTAAGTCCCCTACATACAAATGAGTTCCATTCCAAGAGAATATTTGTAAATCCAATTTATTTGTGAGTCCAACAAAGTTCGCCTAGGTACCCAACTAATACAGTCAGCTATATAGTACTGTATTGTAACATGTTGCAATACTTTTCACAGAAATAATACATAAAAACACACAAAAAATAAACATTTTTACCTTTACAGTACGGTAACTTGATGAGATGGTTAGATAGCATCACTGACCCAGTGGACATGAACTTGCACAAACTCTGGGAGACAGTGACAGACAGAGGAGCCTGGCATGCTGTAGTCCACGGGGTTGCCAAGAGTTGGACATGACTTAGCGACTGAACAGCAACAACAGTAACTTGAGAAATACAGCAGTACGGTACAGCAGCCGGCATACCAGGGGCTGGCATTGAGTGAACAGGCAAGAAGAGTTACTGACTGCAGGAGGGAGGGGAGGTGGGAGGTGGTGGGGCTGAAGGATCATCAGCAATAGGAGACAGAGATCAAGCTGCCGGTTCACTCCTGCCTGATGCTGATGGCACAGGTTGCAGTTCCTTGCTGAATTCAATTCTATTTACCCTCTTGAGAAAAAGGTGCAGTGATGTCCAGGTAGTTCTGTGCCGGCTGTATCACCGCTGCTTTTACGCTTGCTTCTGGACATCCTGGGCTTGAAATAAAGATACTGCACTACCGTACTCAAAAGTAGCACTGTACAATAAAGTACATAAAAGCACAACCACTTGTGGAGGATGCAGGCACATGATGTACATCAGACACATGAATTAACTTACATGATCGGACATACAAATGCATGTTCACATAGTCGAAAGTTTGCAACTTAGTTTCATAGGTAGAGAATTTACTGTATTGGGAAAGGGAGCTTGCAAAACCTAAATTAAGGTGAGAAAAATAGAAGGTATACTAACAGTGGCTGCCTATGTGTGGTGGAATTATAAATGTATTGTTTTGTTCTGCTTCACAGTATTTTCTAATTTTCTGAAGTGCATAAACATTGCTTCTATATTGAGAAAAGCAATAAACAGTCTTGACTTTTATGACTTCAGGGCATAGTCCAAGAGTTAAATGCATGTCTAATCTGGGATCCCTTATCATCTCACTAATATTTATAGAGACCTTATATATGTCAGATTCTGCTGGTGCTGGAAAGACAAGCTTATTATTAGCTGTTAACTATAGGCTAGTACTTGTTTTACTATTAACATGATTATCAGCATCAGTACTAGTCTACAGATCAGTATTAGAAGGGGAGTGAGTGTAGAAATGTAAACAAGTCACCTGAGGATGGTATTGATATGTTCCAGCACAAGGAAATATAGGAGGGATCACTAACCAAGACTTCAGGAGCCGAAGAAAAGAGGGCTTCCTGAAGGAAGGCGTAATTACAGTTTAAGCCAAGGGGGCTCCTAAGGAAAAGGAAGGGGCCGTGTTGCTAGCAGAAGGAACACCCAGGCAGAGAAATTCACTAAGAGTTGACCGCAAAGACCCTGAGGCTGTAGTCTGGGGTTAGGTGGGGAGGAAGCAGGAAGCCTTGTAAGCTGTGCTGAGGACCCCGAACTTGACTCAGAGCTCCTGGATGAGATTTGCTCTGTGCTAATGTTCCTTGCTCTGTGCTAATGTTCCTTGCTCTGTGGGGAAGAGGCCCAGGGTAAGCAGGACTGGAGTTGAGCTGATCCCCTTCCATGATTTGATGGGTCACGTGCTCTGTTTCTCAGCTGCCAGTATTTGATCCTTGATAGATGTATGTTTCTATCAAGTCAAGATACTGCTGGGTGCGTGTGTGCATGCGTGCTCGATCGTGTCTAACTCTTTGTGACCCCATGGACTGTAGCCCGCCAGGCTTCCCTGTCCATGAGATTTCCCAGGCAAGAATACTGGAGTAGGCTGTCATTTCCTACTCCAGGGAATCTTCCTGACCCAGGGATCGAACCTGAGTCTCCTCCATTGGCAGGTGGATTCTCTATCACTGAGCCACCTGGGAAGCCCTCTGATACTGCTGCTAGTCTTCAGCTATCCTCCTAACTTCCTGAAGATCCAGGGTTTTGGCTAAATTTAGGTATTCCCCCAACCCTTCTTTCTTTCAGTATGATCACCCTCAAACTCTTTCTGGGGAGAAATCTTGTTGCTACTCAGCCTCTGTAAAGTCTTCTGATTCATTAGAAGCTGCATGATCTATGTACCTCCTGGTCTATATCCTGTCTCCTGGGCTCAGTGGTTTGTTTCTTCTGCAGTTTTAAAAGAACTTGCCACCCCAGGCCCTGGCTGAGGCCTTCCTTACCCACTGAACACCTGCCCTTCACAGAAAACTTTGACACAGTAAGGCAGCTTTGTTAGAAGGAGACAACAAAACCCATAGCAGAGAATTTAAAGTTCAGTAGGAGATATAAATCTAGTCCACATTATGGCTGCTTCTGCGAAAATACACATATCATAGAGTTTGTTTTAGTGGATTTATCTGCCCCCAAGGAGCGATCAATGGACTCATTTCTCAGCATACACCAGAGCCCAGACAGTTCTGGAGGGGGCCTCCAAGTGGCATGCAGCGGGGTCCCTCTTGGCCTCTGAATGTTGCCACTGGATGAGAAGCAGTTAGTAGAGCATGAGTGCTTGCACTTAAGCAGAAAACCACAGATGTAGCCTTGACTTAGATGAGTCACACACCTTCACCCTTCAGGGTCTCCTCTCTTCCCACACAGATGCAGTGACCAAAGCTATCGCTGGGACTGTCAGGACAGTGGGATTTGCTTTGCCAACTTATTCAGATTCACCTGCAAACCCATGGGGAGAATATACTTCAGATTTCAAGGTCTGGGCTTAGAGAGTGATTAGATTAGGTAAGCAACCTTATTTTAAAGTTCCTTCCATCTAAAAAATGAAAAAACTGAACATAGAGCTACCATATGACCCTATAAACCCACTCCTGGGGATATATCTGGAGAAAACTAGAATTCAAAAAGATACATGTGCCCCAGAGTTCACTGCAGCACCACTGCCAATAGCTAAGACGTACGAGCAACCTAAATGTCCATTGACAGATGAATGAGTAAAAAAGCTTCGGTACGTATGTACATACACAGTGGAATACTAATCAACCATAAAGAATGAAATACTGCCATTTAGAGCAACATATGTGGACCTGGAGATTATCATACTAAGTGAAGTGAGCCATGCAGAGAAAGACAGCATAATATATGTGGAATCTAAAAAAAACCATGATGCAAATGAACTTATTTACAAAACAGAAATAGACTCACAGACATAGAAAACAAACTTACGGTTACCAAAGGGTAAAGGGGAGGATGGGAAGGATAAATGAGAAGTTTGGAATTAATATATACACACTAGTATAAATAAAATGATAACCAGTAAAGACCTACTGTGTATCACAGTGAACTATACTCATTACTTTGTAATAACCTAAATGGGAAAAGAATCTGAAAAAGAAGAATATGCATAACTGAATCCCTTTGCTGTACACCTGAAACTAACACAACATTGTAAATCAACTATACTTCAATAGAAAACAAAAAACACAAAGTGGGCAGATAAAAAAGGATTCCTTTGGTAATTATATTCATGTTTATCTCAAAAATAGAATACATATTAATGTGTAAAATGAATTATTAAATATTTATGGTAACAACTTTTTAACATTTTTAAATGAATCATCCAAAAGGGCAAGAAAAGACAACTGTATATGGAAACCATAAGGCAGAAGTGGGGCAGAGTTGGGGGAGGGGGTGAGGGCCCACACTCTGGTACCAGACCCCTGTTTCCAAGATTTACCAGCTTTCTTATGTTGAACAAATTATTTAACCTTTCCATCTCTCCATCTTAAAAGTGGGAAGAATCACTGTATCTGCTTCACACTATTGTTGTCAAGTGTCAATGAGCTAATGTATCTAAAGGACTTGGGACCGTTCCTGGCACATAGTAAGGTCAATATACAAGCCAATTATGATCGTCACAATTATTATTAATGTATTCATTTTTTCTATGGGGCTTCCCATAGAAGGTGACTTAGGAGGTAAAGAATCCCCCTGGAATGCGGGAGACCCAGGTTCAATCCCTGAGTTAGGAAGATCTCCTGGAGAAGGGAATGGCAACCCACTCCAGTATTCTTGCCTGGGAAATCCCATGGACAGAGAAGCCTGGTGGGCTACAGTCCATGGGGTTACAAAGAGTCAATACAACTGAGCGACTAACACTTTCACTTTTACTTCTATATTCATTTTTGTCGAAGGTAATACATTAGAGCACTTAATTCCAACCTCCTTTCCTGCCTCTTTAAGAATATTTTTAAGGAGCACAGTGGACCTTTAGCCTATGACTGTTGTGAGCAACACGCCTCTGTTCAAATGTTCCACCAAGAAGAAATGCTCAAGCTCAACAACTGCCCAAGGGGATGTCAAGAGGTCTCATTCCAAAAACTGGATACCTAGCTTGTTAGTAATGAAAAACTGCGTTATGTCCTTATAATCAGTTAACCTCAACAAACTTTTTGGGAACCAGATGCTGTGCTGGGAACAAATAGATGGTACAGACAGATGCTGTGAAGAGGCAGGGAAAGTAGTGATGTGGATGGGGAGGGAAGGAGGGAGGAAGGTCCACAAGTGCCATGCAGAGGACCATGAGCTGCTCAGTGAGGATGTAAGGAGACACTGTCAATGATGGGAAGGCCACGGAGGAGTGGAAAATCCTTAAGCAGGTCTATCTTCAAGTTTGTCTTCTGTATGTCACTGGTTTACAAATCAGATCGTCTCAGCTTTGTGAAAATATTCCCATGGGGAGAAACTTTTTTTTTTTTTTGGGAGAAACTTTTTTATTGATGTACAAGTACAAACCTACATGATTCTAACGTTACATTTTTAAAATGTATACATACTGCTTAATGACCTAGTATGCCTTCCTTAAATTCACCTGCTGGTATCCCTATCAATTTACTCCAGTGGACTTCATATTAAAAGACAAGACATTAGTAGCTTCATTTATCTGGTCTTGTGGGATTTTACCTTTGCCCCTTTGGCTGCAGAGGAACTCTGCTTGATCCACTGTGGTGACCTGAATGGGAAGGAAATCCAAAAGGGAGGGGTTATGTCTATGTATGGGCCAATTCATTTTGCTGTGCAGTAGAAACATAACATTGTAAAGCAACTATACTCCAATAAAAATTTTTTAAAAAAAGAAACAGGAAAAGTAAATTAAGACACTCCAACATACTATCGTATGAACTCCATAAAGAAAATACAGAAAGTCAGTTTTCAAATATGAAAAAAAAAAAGATAATGAATATAAAAGGACAATTCAGTCTTATCTTACTTATTCCATAGGAATGTTTCTTTCAGCATCAAAACACTAAATCATATGCATAGCTGAAGCCTAACATTTAAAACTTCTCTCATGATGTAATAAACATCTGTTTAGGCTAAGGCAATTGCAACTGACTGCTATCCTCATATGTCACAATGGCACATTTCTGATTCTTAGACCAATGCAACAGCCGTTTATCATGCTTAGTAAGGATGCATCATTCATTCAACAAATATTTATTTTTCCAGGCATTGATGCTGATTAGTATAATTATATATGCTCATTTGAATATGGAATGTACCATAATTTAGATTTCTTTCAATAAAGGCATTTATACAAGAATAATATGCCCTTCAATCAAGACATTGACTTTCCAAAAATTTTAAGATGTAAACATACTGTTGTTCATCCACTCTCACCCCCTGGTTTTAGACCTATTAGTTAGTTATTCTTGCCTGAATCAATTATTAACCAGCCTATGTTATCTTCTAATGATAGAATCATCATTTCTAGGTTCACTGATTGATATTCTACTGTTAAAAAAAAACTTATTTAGTATTGACTATATATTCTTATTCAATTCTATTTACATTGCTACTGAAATTTTCTGAATCTTTTGCCCCATATTTGGTCAGAGGGAGTACCTTCAGGCAAACCCTTATGTCATTTTCATGTTTCCCAGCATTTCTTGAGCTTTTCCCTACTTCATGACATAACAAGAAGTTCCAGGGTCATGTTATATTTTCCAGGCCCCAGTATTGGATTTTATAGAGAAGCCATTTCCCCAAGGAACTGCTTCCTTTTAGTCAAGAATGGTAGTTAGAACCCAAGACCTGCGTGATAAATGTACTCATAGCTATGACAGTGTCACTGCTTCCAGCTCCTCTCAATAGAACTAGGAAATATATGATGTGTGTGCTCATGTGCATGTACACACACACACGTGTCTTTATCTACACCTATTAAAAATCATTTGCTTAGACCAGTGGTTCTCCACCGTGGAGATTTTGCCCCCAACGGACATTTGGTGATGTCTACAGACATATTAAAAATCAGAGACATTACTTTGTCAACAAAGGTCCATCTAGTCAAGGCTATGGTTTTTCCAGTAGTCATGTATGGATGTGAGAGTTAGACTATAAAGAAAGCTGAACGCCAAAGAATTGATGCTTTTGAACTGTGGTGTTGGAGAAGACTCTTGAGAGTCCCTTGGACTGCAAGGAGATCCAACCAGTCCATCCTAAAGGAAATCAGTCCTGAATATTCATTGGAAGGACTGATGCTGAAGCTGAAACTCCAATATTTTGACCACCTGATGCGAAGAGCTGACTCCTTTGAAAAGACCCTGATGTTGGGAAAGATTGAAGGCGGGAGAAGGGGATGACAGAGGATGAGATGGTTGGATGGCATCACTGACTCAATGGACATGAGTTTGGTTTCAACTCTGGGAATTGGCGATGGACAGGGAGGCCTGGCATGCTGTGGTTCATGGGGTCTCAAAGAGTTGGACATGACTAGGTGACTGAACTGAACTGAACAGATAATTCTGGTTGTTAGTGCTCAGGGGTTGGGGGACAGAGCTGGTTACCTCTCCCATTTACTAAGTAGAAGCCAGAGATGCTAAATATCCTACAAAGTACAGGACAGCCCCCACGATGAAGGATTATCAGATCCAAAATGTCAGTAGTGCTGAAGTTGAGAAGTCCTGACTATAAGGTTATCTTGAATCTCAATCCAGCACCAGTGGTGGTTCCTACATTTTCTGGAATAGTGAGAAACAGAACCACCTCTAGCCACAGTGTGCTTACTTATGGGATTAATCCTCAAATACACAGAAAGTATATTTCTGACATATTGTCCCATCTCTCTGCAGAAAAACAAACCTATGTACGTACTAAAATAGGATTTGTCTAGATGGGATTTTATTTTGTTTTGTTTTTTTTTTTTTCTTTTTTGGTCTTGGGGCTTCCCTGGTGGTGCAGACGGTGAAGAGTCTGCCTGCAATGCAAGAGGCCCTGGGTTCCATCCCTGGGTCAGGAAGATCCCCTGAAGAAAGGAATGGCTACCCACTCCAGTATTCTTGCCTGAAGAATTCCATGGACAAATGAGCCTGGTGGGCTACAGTCCCTGGGGTTGCAAAGAATCAGACATGACTGAGCAACTAAGCAGAAACAGCCTGAAGAGAGTCAAAGTACTGTATTCACAACTTACTTGGGTTGTTTTTTCCTGAATCTACTTAATGCAGGAGAACAACCCGAGCTTTATTGGTTTGTTCTTCTTTACACTTGTAGCTTTGAAAATAAACTATATTTTACTTAGGTCCATACGTCCTGGCATATGAAAGTCTTTAAATGTATTTGCTCTATTGGCCTGTGTGATTTTCTGGCTCAATTTCTTATACCAAAAGAGGTTATTTTCAGAATATTGTTGGTTTTTTTTTTATTATACATTAGCCTTAAAAGAGCAGGTTAAAATTTGAGTTATGACAACACAGAGATGCCAGGGCTGTGACAGGAGGGACCAGGGCCTGAAAGTGATTTGCTCAGGGTTAAAAAGCAGTGCTCACAACAAAGGAAAACATAAGCAAACTGAAAAGACAGCCTTCCGAATGGGAGAAAATAATAGCAAATGAAGCAACTGACAAACAACTAATCTCAAAAATATACAAGCAACTCCTGCAGCTCAATTCCAGAAAAATAAACGACCCAATAAAAAAATGGGCCAAAGAACTAAATAGACATTTCTCCAAAGAAGACATACGGATGGCTAACAAACACATGAAAAGATGCTCAACATCACTCATTATTAGAGAAATGCAAATCAAAACCACAATGAGGTACCACTTCACACCAGTCAGAATGTCTGCGATCCAAAAATCTGCAAGCAATAAATGCTGGAGAGGGTGTGGAGAGAAGGGAACCCTCCTACACTGTTGGTGGGAATGCAAACTAGTACAGCCACTATGGAGAACAGTGTGGAGATTCCTTAAAAAATTGCAAATAGAAATGCCTTATGACCCAGCAATCCCACTGTTGGGCATACACACAGAGGAAACCAGAATTGAAAGAAACACATGTACCCCAATGTTCATCGCAGCACTGTTTATAATAGCCAGGACATGGAAACAACCTAGATGTCCATCAGTAGATGAATGGATAAGAAAGCTGTGGTACATATACACAATGGAGTATTACTCAGCCATTAAAAAGAATACATTTGAATCAGTTCTGATGAGATGGATGAAACTGGAGCCAATTATACAGAGTGAAGTGAGCCAGAAAGAAAAACACCAATACAGTATACTAACACATATATATGGAATTTAGGAAGATGGCAATGATGACCCTGTATGCAGGACAGCAAAAAAGACACAGATGTGTATAGCGGACTTTTGGACTCAGAGGGAGAGGGAGAGGGTGTGATGATTTGAGAGAATGGCATTGAAACATGTATAATAACATGTAAGAATCGAAATGCCAGTCTATGTCTGATGCAGGATATGACACGCTTGGGGCTGACGCGCGGGGATGACCCAGAGAGATGTTGTGGGGAGGGGGGTGGGAGTGGGGTTCATGTTTGGGAACGCATGTACACCTGTGGTGGATTCATGTCAATCTATGCCAAAACCAATACAGAATTGTAAAGTAAAAATTAAAAATAAATAAATAAATTTAAAAAAAAATAAATAAAATAAAATAAAATAAAATAAAATAAAAAGCAGTGCTCAGCCTTCATATCTAAGTTAGAGATAGATGGGTCAATCTCAGCATAGATGCACTACTGTTAGCAGCTGTAGTAGAGGTAAGTGCAAACTAAAATTTCTGCATTTGGAGATGACACATTTTTTGGAATCTTTAAAAAAAAAAGTCCCATGAGTCTGTTACTAAATGGAAATAAAACAAAAACAGATTCATGTAAAGTAATGCTACCAGGCCACTTTATTCAAGGATGATACAGCGTGAACTCCCATTCACAACTCGAGAGCAGATTTTTAGATGATATTATAGAGTGTAATCGAAAGGCAATCAAAATAAAACCAAAACCAGTCACAAGGTGTCTGTTTCCAAATCTAGATCTCTCCATAGAGCATTCTTCTGAGGTCTAGAACCTCGAGTCCAGCTCTTTGCTGGGTATCTACTTCTTCCTATGGCCCCATAGTCACCTACCCTTATCAAGTCCAAAGTAGATTTTATTACAGGTAACTCTGCTTACTGCTTGCAGATGAGCTACTTTGATGCTGACCAGTGACCTGGAACTGCTCATCTCTGTAGCAGGGCTCAGAAACTAGGGTAAGGAAGTAGTCACCTCAAATCTATTTAATTTACTAGCAGCATGTCCTTATGCCCCTTAAGAAAGGCGTCCTTGAGCTGTTATATTTATCCAGACATTTACATATTACTTTACAGTTTACAAAGTGGTCTGATCAACATTTTTATTCGATCGTCTTGATAGTCCTCTCCTACTATCCCCCTGCCTTTTCTTAAAAGCAAGAAATTTAATAACATTCTTAAATGCACATTCATAGACATGGGTGGGGCCAAGCTTCAAACCTGTATCTCTGACTCAAAAGTGTATTCTTTCTACCAGTTCCTGTTTTCTCAGTTGTGTAGGAATTGCAGATACTAAGTAAGTTTCTTGCTAGAGATGTTTTCATTCTACACAGAGAAACATGTGCACACACATATTCATACTTTTTCCCTCAAACTCTTATGTTACTTTGAAGTAGTCTTCCCATAATAATATGAATAATATAATAATTGGGGAAACTGTGGCTGAGAATATTGAATGATCTTGCCCAGTATTACCCAGGTTGCAAATGGCAAGACTGCAGATGTCTTAGTTCCTAATTTTCTTTACATTGTGGATCATAAAAGAATGCTTCCCTGAAAAAATGCTTTCTACTCCTGTTGAGCTACAGAATCAACTCAAATTGGATCAGTACATTAGGAAATTAAATAATCCCTTTTACTACATAGTGATTGTAAGTGTAGCAGAACTACAGTTTGATAAACGTACAAGTTGAGTTTTTAATGGCTAGGACTGTCATTGAAAAGGCAAAAGATTAATCATCCTTTCTAGCAGTTATCAGCACTGAAAGTTTCACTTTTGCCAGGAAGAATGTAGAAAACTGGCATAAAATTACTTGTGTGACTCAGAATGTAGCACTTGACTGTTCAGGAAAACTATTGGGGAGGGGAAGCAATTGACAAGAAGTGATCTTGTCCTTGAAAGAAGACATGACTATTGATTGCTGTCTGGTCAACAAGACCTTGTACATCAGTAGACATTGCTTTATGGATACCTTGCCATGTATCCTTGGGTAGGGTGGAGTAGGATGGGAGAGTAAGCTGTGCTCTGGCTCCAAGTCCAGTGCAATCCAACACAACACAGACATTCACCTTATAGCTATCAGGGACAAACTGAAGGCAGTAAGCAACACTCAATACACTCTGCAAAAGAAATGAGGCATAGACTGGTCATGCCAGCTGGGACCAGAGGGAAGGCGGAGCTTAGAAGTGATGCACTACAATCTTAGTGAACTCAGTGGCATCCTGGCTTAGAACCAACCCATCAGAGGCATGGTGAGAGCAACCACCACGGCAGATCGACCCCATCCTACTAGTTTTGCCTCCAAGCATTTGTCAAGTCTTTCTTAAATGTTCAAAGTGACTGATATAAAAAAGAAGCTTTCTTTTCCCAGGCTCATAACATTTGCAGAAAATTATCAGGCCATGACTCTCCCCTCCCAGGCAGCTTTGTCTAACCACATGGCCTCTATTTCACAGTATGTCTTGCACCAGCTCTTCATTATTTGGTGTCATTTTCTTCCTTTACTGGTTCAGAGCAGAGGTTTGAAATCAGGTGGATCTTTGTTCAAATCTTTGCCACTTACTAGTTCTGTGGCCTTGAGCAAGAGCCCTGAATTCTTTGAGCTTCTGTGTACTCATCGTTAAATCAAAGTGATACCGCTGCAACATCCTATAAGGATTGAGATTATACAAGTCAAGCAGTTTTCAGCACATGCCTAGCATAGCACAGTGGCCACTACAGTTGTATTGCCCTACACCTCGTACATTTCAGCAGGTTCATATTTGATAGCTTGACTCAAGAATCCTACTTGATGGATCCATTTTTCCACGGCCACCATGTTAATTTGGTAAGCTAGAATGATGACTGTGGTACTCTCATGTGCAAAGACCATCATTAGCTCCTTCTTGTCAACTCAGTAAATTAAAAAACAAAGTCTTCCACAGTCTAGTCTTGACCTGACTTTCCCGCCTTATCTCCCAGTTAAGGCCGTCAGGGGTCTTCATGGTCTTCTGATGCCTGATGGTGAGCTGCCCTTGCAAGTGAGGACCTGGCAACATCAGTGAATGGTACCAAGGTCCTTTAATTAAATCCCAGGGAAGGGACATAGAATCTCCAACAGGAAACTTCCCACAAAGCTAAGGACGGGAGATATGGGGATTACAGGTCTTCCCCAAGTGCCTACCAAGGAGATTAAAATTACTCAAGATGCCTGTGAAACAGAATGCCTGAGAAGGGGGCAAACCCTTCACCAAGCTTTCTAGTGGATCAGCTGTGTCCACGTTCAGGAGTCTCTGACACAGCAGGTGTGTTATCTTGGCCGAGCTCTCACGGGCTGTGCATGTCTTAAGGTTATCCGAACGTTCCCCCCATCCCTTTGCAGAACTTCACTGGGCCTGTGCTTCACTCTTGGGAACCTGTAGGCACCTGCACTGGAGAGCTGGGACACCCATTGCTACTGGTTAGCACGGGTCCTCTCCTGAGCTCTGCTGCTTCTGCAACTCAGCCTTTCCATCTGCCCCTCCCTTTCCAGTCCTCCGTCACTGGATCCCCAGTTCAGGGTTCCACCGCGGCTCCTATTTCAATCATCACCCCCAGTTCTCCTCTTTCCACATTCCATGACTGCCATTGCCCCCCACCCTCCACTCAGGAGACAGTCTCCAGAGCAACACATAATGCTGTAGAAATCACGCTTTCAGCAGAGAAAACGTGCAGAAAGGCTCCAGAAACAAGATTTAATGGCCTAACAGGCTACACCTCTAGTTCTTGAGTCAGAATTTCTGAGCTTCAGTCCCCTGAATGTCACCTGATTGCTTCTCCCCCCGTTAATGCCCCTGTTAGACTCAGTTGTTACTTGGCTGTTTGTCACTTTCCACCAACTCTCAGTGGCTAAAGAGAGCCTAGAAAACATCAAACAGGGTGTTTCTTGTTTCAAAGAAACGGAGACTCAGAAAGGTGAAGCGACTGCTTTGTCATAGGTGCATTAAAAGTGAGAAACGTTCTGCGTGGCTATGTCTCCCGTAGTCAGCATGTTTATGCCAAACCTTTGTCAAACGTTTTCATAGTAACAGACACGATATTTTAGCAACAACAACAAGGCACACAGCCAGTGCACGAGTTGGGTAATAACAGGTAGGGCGTGTTTCAGAGCTCAGCTTGAATAGAGATGATTGCAAGGAACAAGGGCAACACAGATGCACCCCCAGCATCTCCATCCTTCAGAATGTTAACATCCCAGCACTTCCTTCTCTACCAGACCCTCTCCCCCCTTTCAGACACAAGGAAACCTGGAAAAATCGTCCCTTTCTTTTTTCTTTAATGGAGATTAACAGAGAGGGTAGGGAAAGTGAGCTCCTTGAACCAGATTCACTTTTTTTTTTTTAACCTCCTTCCTAAAATTCATGCTTCCCATCACCACACCACATCCTCAGTCTAAGGGAAGATGTGGTTTTTGTTCCTTGTGATCTTATTATCTGACATTTTCCCTTTTCCTCCAGGTACTGACTTTCCCATATATAGTTTTCAGAATGTAATCTTAGTATGGTTATTATTTACTCTAGCAGAGTATTCACTCTCTATCTTACAGAATGCTACATTAAGAACCACGCAAAACGGGATGATTTGAGAGAACAGCACTGAAACATGTGCATTACCATATGTAAAATAGATGACCAGTGCCGGTTCCATGCATGAAGCACGGCACCCAAAGCCAGTGCTCTGGGACAACCCAGAGGGATGGGGTTGGGAGGGAGGTGGGAGCCCAGCGGGAGCTGGGAGGGACACGTGTACCTGTGGCCGATTCATGTTGATGTATACCAAAAAGCCATCGCAATATTGTAATTAATTATCCAATTAAAATAAATTAATTGAAAACAATTATTTAAAAAATATTGGGATTTCACTTAAGTTTTCATTTTGGTAATTTTTTTCATTTTGCTGAATTTAAATAAAAACTTGGAAACTTAAAAAAAAAACCACCCAAAATATGCTCAGTTCAGTTCAGTGGTTCAGTCGTGTCCGACTCTGTGACCCCATGAATCGCAGCACGCCAGGCCTCCTTGTCCATCACCAACTCCCAGAGTTCACTCAGACTCACGTCCATCGAGTCAGTGATGCCATCCAGCCATCTCATCCTCTGTCATCCCCTTCTCCTCCTGCCCCCAATCCCTCCCAGCATCAGAGTCTTTTCCAGTGAGTCAACTCTTTGCATGAGGTGGCCAAAGTACTGGAGTTTCAGCTTTAGCATCATTCCTTCCAAAGAAATCCCAGGGTTGATCTCCTTGCAGTCCAAGGGACTCGCAAGAGTCTTCTCCAACACCACAGTTCAAAAGCGTCAATTCTTCGGCGCTCAGCCTTCTTCACAGTCCAATTCTCACATCCATACATGACCACAGGAAAAACCATAGCCTTGACTAGACGGACCTTAGTCGGCAAAGTAATGTCTCTGCTTCTGAATGTGCTATCTAGGTTGGTCAAAATATGCTCAGTGATTGTCAAAGCCCAAGTCTTTTCTTATGCTATTTACTTAGTAACAAATGATGGGTGAACGGGGCAGACTCTTAAGGTTGGCCATATGTCTAGTGACTTGACAGTTTCCACATTTATCAATACTAGTATCACTCGTTTCTGACTCACTGGAAAAGACTCTGGTACTGGAAAGGATTGAAGGCAAAAGGAGAAGAGGGCAGCATAGGATGAGATGTTTAGACAGCATCACTGACTCAATGGACAAGACTTTGAGCAAATTCCAGGAGATAGTGAAGGCAGGGAGGCCTGGGGTGCCATAGTCCGTGGGGTCACAAAGAGTCGGACACAACAGAGCGACTGAACAAGTGTCACTTGTTACTCTATTACATGATGTAAAATATATGTAAAATATATTTGAGGACATAAAGATAACAAAACTGATGGAGAAAAATACTAAGCTCCTTGGGGCTTCCCTGGTGGCTCAGCGGTAAAGTATCCACCCACCAATGCAAGAGAGACGAGTTTGATCCCTGGTCCTGGAAGATCCTGCTGTTTTGCCCAAGGTCCCAATCCCCAGAACTGAGAGAACAAG